>NC_072455.1:20828796-21042762 GCF_027596085.1 Anoplopoma fimbria | reverse complement strand
CTCTGGAAGAAGTCAAGTTATTAACATGCACTAATGGAAAATGTAACAATCTTAATTCGTGAAATAGTCACAAAATAAAACTCATTGGTTTCGTGTCGGGACACGAATTGAGGGTTTTTTCATGTCTCTTGGCACAACTTTATTTTCGTGACGACTTTGGTTTTGGCAACAAAACCACTTTAAGTTTAGGCAACAAATTCATGAACGGTTAGGTTCAGGCAACGTAGCCAACTCGCTGCTACTCATGAATCTGCCTCAAACACGCAGGCTTAAGCAGGTAATGTGCAAACAAAGTTCTTCAGTTCTACAAAAGCAAATACAGACTGTGTCGACAAAACGGCAAGTCTCTGCCGGGCTCATGCTCCCGTCTCTTTGTCCTTTCTTGTGTGTGCTAACCAACAGAGCTCCAGCCTGCTACTGCTTAAGAAGGAAGAAGGATAATCAGCAACAAGTTACAACTGTGCCAATTAAACTCACCATGGCACTGTTCCCCTGAACCACTCCCACACATCTCTCCCCTGCAACTGAGCACAAACCATGCCCACTACCACAGGCAACAAGGTGTCGAACACCAGTCTCCTGGTTGACAGTCTCGGTTGTTGGGCCCATCCACCTACCCTCCCACTCATCCTTAGTAGTGTTTTTTGGAAATTATTAAATACGTCACAAATATGAAAGTCTTCAGCCAACTTTTAATTGTGTTGAGGGTGTTTGTCTACTGGACTGAAAGTGGTAGCTGGTACAACAGGGGAGGAGCTTCATAGCACAGGTTGCTCTAACCAAACATTTTCCGTCGTTAACAATGTTTTTCCCCCCAATGACAGAAAAATCTGAGCTCAAACCCTGAGTGGGAGTTCAGAACTTGACAGTGCTGTAACTCTGACATTGCTGCAGTGACCTGATCCCATTATGAGCCCAGCTGACGTTCAAAGTCACTGCTGTGATACGCAAAGTGAGTCTAGGGGTTTAGTTTGATTTACTTTAGTTGACGAAACACAGTGAAACAAGACAGAAGATAAAAAAAAAAAAAAAAGAAAACAAAGGGAAGTACAAAAAAAAATTAAAATTTAAGCAGATAAGATAAAAACCCAAAAGTGCTTATTAAAAAAATAAATCCACTCCTAATCATGCTAAATTCCTGCAGGGCTTAGCTAAGGGTTTGTTGAGCACTTAGAGTGAGACCTTTCTGGCAATTACTGAATTGTCCAACGCGAGAGTAAAAAACAAATCCCAAATTTCTGCAAATCACATCTGACCTCGGTTTGTGCTGCTCAAACTTATTTGAATTTCTCTGACAGCAGGAGATCAGAGTGGGAGAGAGGAGGGATAGAAAAATCTGAAAGGAGAGAGAAAGACACAAGATGAAAGAATCACAACAAAACAAGTGAACCAGCAGGGTGCCAAGGTCACCTGAATGTGAGAGCAGCTCACTTATTGAGAGACAACACTGAAGCAGATTGTATGAAAGAGTGAAAAACTGAAGAAGCATAAAAAGGTACCATGCAAGATTTGATGGAAAGCATAAACTTGGGGAACAGTAATAAACATGTCCGGCTAATTCTCATTGTCTCATTTAACTCCCCAAAAACATCACCCTGTCCTCTCCTGCACTCATAACTTTCTCCTGTTTTTCTTATTTTTTTAAGTCTAAAAAAATCCAATCATTTCTGTATGTGTCAAACCTCAAGCCTGATCTCTCAAACAAAGGCTGGTGAATTTGATTTGAGTGAATTCGGGAGCTTTGTGCCGTTGAATAAAACATTGCTTCTCCTTGATGTTACCCGGACTTATCAAGTCACATATTCCCCCTTTGAGCTCAGTGGTGACACCGTGCAGGAACCCCTGCACAGGATGAAACCGAAAAGATGAAGTTTCGTCTGTATTTTCAGCTTTGACTGCAAGGAAAGATAAATGCACCTAGCGAAGATATATACAGGTATGTGCAACACACAGACATGATAGAGATTGACTCTTGATCAGTTTTTGATGGATAATTCAAAAAGAAAGAAAGAAAGAAAGAAAGCAAAGAAAAAGTTGATCTTCGGTTTTCATATATGTAAGGATTAAAACGATTGCGTGGGAGTTACACAATATATAGGATGTATCTCCCTTAATCCACAGTTTCACTTGCAGGCTCACTGTGATCAGTGACTGTGAGTCTGTGACATTCATAAATATTTAAGTGTACTGAAAGCCGCTGTGGGTCAAATTAGTATTTGAAATGGGATTTACTTTTTCTTAAAGTAATCAATCATAAATGGAATGAACAGCTTTGGGCCCAGAGATTAAAAAAAAAAAAAAAAGCACAGCCACGTGGAATTATTCAAACAGATTTTTTTATTCTCCGTCATGTCTATTTGTCAGTGCAGTACATGGAGGCGGCTAAATTACTGCAAAGATGTAAAGAAACAACATCTTAGTGGAATACTATTTCCACTTGATCTCTTTATATTTCAACCCCCATTCTTCCAAAATTGGATATGGAGATAGATATGATTAGATAGATAGATAGATGAAACACAGTGCGTTAGATAAGGAAAAGAGCACAACAAAATCAGCAAACTCTAATTAACACTAGCTAAATACAACACGTGTTTATAGGTAAAAAAAGAAAGAAAAAAAGAACAACCCTTTTGAATGTGTCAGTCGTCTGCGTTCAGGAGGCGTATTCATGTTTCAGGCGGGAAGAAATTATTTGTACCGTAGGTCCACATTTCACGGGTCACAGGACTCTAAACTAAATACTGGGAGGTTGCAGGTAGTCTCTACCCAAAATTTGTTGGTAAAAGTAAAACTATTCCCAATTTTTAGTTGGGCTGCAATTTTGCCTCTGAATTGAAAGGCTTACTGAGCCGCTAACATGGCTGAAGATTCTTGTCATTGTTAGCTATCGAACACTGTACGATGTGGGCTAAATATAAAAATATCAAAAAAATGACGTCTAATATAATAATTGATAAAGTAAACCATGCAAAAATAAAGAGAATATTTGCTTTACTTTTTAAAATAAATACTTGTTACATTGTACAGCTGTTCAAATATATATCTTCAAGTACATGCATGTATAGGTTTATTGACTGTTTCACATTTACATAAAACATCCTGTAAATAATAATGAGTTCTAAGCTCTGTAACTTTAACATTTTTCTGCAGAACTCCAAGCCTGACTCAAGCTAGCATCCCCTGTAAGCATCATGTTAAATGATCTGTTAGCATAATTGAATCAGGCAATATATATCTTTCTGTCTAGTTTTGAAGAACCACAATATTTAACATTGCTATGTTTAGGCCTATTTATGGTCAAGAGGGAGTTAAGGCAGCTTTGATTTTCATGCCAACTCATTTAAGATACACTGACAAAGCTGCTGTAAACTACCCAATTTAAAAATCAAAATATAGCTTTACTTGACAGCAAATTGACAAACATTTAGTTAGGATACATTATGACCTAAATCACACCAAGCAACCTTAAGATGAATATCTGCAATGAAATATAGTGCCTATATAGGAGACGTTGAAATTATCCCCGTTCTTTCTCAGTAGATGGCAGACTTGCTCTGTGCAAGCTTTCAGGCTTAGATAACACACTGAACCTGCCACTGGTATGTCTGACCACATCCCCACCACCCGGGAGAGAGTAAATGAATGAGAGAAAGAGAAAGAAAGGAGGGATGGATAGAGGGAACACTGTAATGTTGTATTTTGAGTACTACTAAACAGTGTTGGATTCATGAAGCATGTATTCAGCTTTTAAAATGAAAAAAGGATCATTAAGATGTTGTTATACCATCATTATCCCGTGTTAAAAAGTCTAAATGTGAATGTGTTTGAATTTACAACAGGCTTTCCTACATTTTTTGACTTACTGAACAGAGTAAAAAAGGAGCATCTACATACTATTAATAGTCTTGATAATCAGCATTTATGCTATATGCTAACCGCAGCACAAATCAGAGTTACTTTGCTGCTCAGTCGTCCTGATTAAGACAACGCCACCAAATCAAGTGAACATAGACATTTGGCACAAATCAAAACATCCTAGTGATTAGAGCACCGTAAGTGCAAGAGGTGCTACAGGGAGTACACAAACAAGCTCAAATTGAATGACAAATTTACATTTACATAGTTTAGTAATGGTCAATTAATAGAATCATTTTCTGTTGTGTAGAAAATTCATCAAAAGCATACTGTACCATGATATGTACATTTAGTATGTCATCAAGCAAAGCTAAAGGGGAACCTTTGCCAGATAGTACTGTAACCAAAATGCAACTCAATAGCAGACTTCATTACATCCACCTCACCTATTGCACCTTTTAAAAGCCCATGAAAACTTGTCTTCAAATCTTAATTGTTAACCATGCGTTACCATTATAGTCATGACTTGATAAGCAGCAATTAATGTCAAAACAAAACAAAACAAAACAATTGAAGGTCTCATTCATCAAGAGCTTAGAGAGTTTATTTGCTTCCTCGTGGCTCGGAAGGTAACTTGATCCGATTTGATTGACAGAACCCAAAAAACCCACCAACTATCAAATGGATTCCTATTCAAAATGAGCTAAATCTTGATCAGTGCACAGAAGTATGTGACTTCAGCTTTTTCCAACTGAGCTTCTTCCTCTTCTAACGAGTAAAAAAAAGTTTCCCTCAAGTGAATAACTCAAAACTGTTCTAACTTTGGAAGAATATATTGTGGTCATGTAGGTGCCATTATTTGAAGTTCGAAGAGATTTAAATCTTTTTTTTCAGGACATTTAAAGCCCACATCTGCACTTTGTAGCACAGGAATCTTGCTACAACTGTTTTTTGAGGCAGTGTAATACTCCTTATGACTAGTAAACTGAACTTCCCGTTTATTATTCAGTGCCCCTTTAAAAGTTAGAAAATGCTTGACAGTGAGCTTGAATAATGATGAGTACATATTATAGTGTTACACTTACTCAAGCTTTTACAAAGTCTGTTTACTATTCATGTCACTTTGGCGTTTTTCATACTTTTTTTGTGTGTGTGACTGTGTAAGTACACACACCTGTATTTTTCAAGGTGCACACCTAAAAATGATGCTCACACAAATCAGAACTTTTTACTATAGCCTGTGAAGTGAAAAATGTCCTGCTGAAAACCTCCTACTCCTGACCAATCATCATGTTTAGCATTTTCCTTTGACTGCGCTGATTGGGTACAGCTTGCACCAAAAGACAGCTGCACACATGAAGGCTGTGTGAAAAATGGGAAAAGTGCTCTACTTTTCATGAACTGGTGAGCTACTAAGGCAGTTCTAGGAATTTGTGTTAGCATTGGGCCCTGTGCTGCAGAATATTTTTGAATAATCCCATGCCAGTAGAAAGCTGTCTGTATGGCTCAGTTGGTAAAGCGTGACAGTAACACTAGCGGGGTTAGTGGTTTGATTCCCTCTGTGGCCATGCATGATAAAACTGCACGCACACATGGTGCCAAGAGGTGATAAAAGCAGCCACCAAATGGTATATGTAGTGAATGCTAAGCAGTAATACATGTACAACCTTTACAGTTTGGTGTCAACGGCTTGGCTTGCAAAGCAACTGTGGATCAATGTCGATATAACGCAGCCTTGTTTGAGGTAAAATATCAGCCCTATGCATCCTGTCAGAAGTACAGCTGCTCCACAGTCCATTCATGTACCTTCAGCGGAACCAGAGAATGACTGTGGTTTGAGAGACAAAAGGAAAAGTGCAAGAGGAGAAAAAAATAAGGGGGTGATGTGGTTGAGCAGCGGTGCTTCTGAAAAGTAAAAGGTAATGTGTAAAGGAAGAAAAGAAAAAAAACTTGACCATGAGTTTTGTGGTTTAAGAGTGAAGACAAGCAAGAACGTGTGAATGAATGATGAGAAATGAGATGAAGAATGGCCTTTTGAAAAAGAGAGACATTAATGAAACCATTGTAAATGTAAAATTACCTTTTTTGAGTTAACAGCCTATTCAAAATTTAAGATGAAAGAGTTTTTGAAAGCGTGTGAATTATAGCTGGTGAATAGCAGGAAAGAAGAGGTTGAAGATCAGACTCTTTATATTAATAGCAGGTTTATGGCTGAAAACGTAACAGGAAGGCACAAGAACAAAAAGCTCAAGACAGCTTAGCTGCCTTATATTGCTCCCCTCTCCACACACACCAATCCCCAACGAAGTGCCGGTCCTACAGTCTCTGAATCACTGACAGTGTGTGTGCTGCATGCCACCAGAGTGCTAACATGCTACAGAGTAATATGAGCCTCAAGTTAATGCAGATACAAATCAAAACACTGTTTGTAAGATTTAGTACATACCGTTTACTGAACACAATTCATTCAGCTCGTATGCGTCTATTCACAAAAGGCATCAGCGTCCATTTACAAGTTCAGCTATTATGTTTTTATGCTGTTCAGTGTTACGGCACACGCCCTCCATTATTCTCATAAATCCAGCCTTAAATCATTTAAGAAGCCTATTCAATTTCATAAGTGATAACCGAATGGACCCACTGAGGATTTCTATTTCGGGCTTCTTCCTGTGCCTAACATTGGTGATCAGCAGAGATGACAAACAAATACAAAAAGAAACGTGTGTTGCCAACCCAGGACTGACCTAACCGTATTCATCCGATTTAGATGACAAATGACTGGGCTTTGATGCATCAAAATCTACAGTACCAGTCAAAAGTTTGGACACACCTTCTCATTCAATGGTTTTTCTTTATTTTTATTTTTTTCTACATTGTAGATTAATATTAAAGACATCCAAACTATGAAGGAACACATATGGAATTATGTGGTAAACAAATACAGTGGGGCAAAAAAGTATTTAGTCAGCCACCAATTGTGCAAGTTCTCCCACTTAAAAAGATGAGAGGCATGTCATCATAGGTATACCTAAACTATGAGAGACAAAATGAGAATTTTTTTTTTTTTTTTTTTATATATTTTTTTTGTCTTGATGTGTATTTTTTAAAGAATATATTTGCAAATTATGGTGGAAAATAAGTATTTGGTCAATAACAAAAGTTAATCTCAATACTTTGTTATATACCCTTTGTTGGCAATGACAGAGGTCAAACGTTTTCTGTAAGTCTTCACAAGCTTTTCACACTGTTGCTGGTATTTTGGCCCATTCCTCCATGCAGATCTCCTCTAGAGCAGTGATGTTTTGGGGCTGTCGCTGGGCAACACGGACTTTCAACTCCTTCCACAGGTTTTCTATGGGGTTGAGATCTGGAGACTGGCTAGGCCACTCCAGGACCTTGAGATGCTTCTTACGAAGCCACTCCTTCGTTGCCCGGGTGGTGTGTTTGAGATCATTGACATGCTGAAAGACCCAGCCACGTTTCATCTTCAATGCCCTTGCTGATGGAAGGAGGTTTTCACTCAAAATCTCACGATACATGGCCCCATTCATTCTTTCCTTTACACGGATCAGTCGTCCTGGTCCCCTTGCAGAAAAACAGCCCCAAAGCATGATGTTTCCACCCCCATGCTTCACAGTAGGTATGGTGTTCTTTGCAACTCGGCATTCTTTCTCCTCCAAACACGACGAGTTGAGTTTTTACCAAAAAGTTCTATTTTGGTTTCATCTGACCATCTGACATTCTCCCATCCTCTTCTGGATCATCCAAATGCTCTCTAGCAAACTTCAGACGGGCCTGGACATGTACTGGCTTAAGCAGGGGGACACGTCTGGCACTGCAGGATTTGAGTCCCTGGCGGCGTAGTGTGTTACTGATGGTAGCCTTTGTTACTTTGGTCCCAGCTCTCTGCAGGTCATTCACTAGGTCCCCCGTGTGGTTCTGGGATTTTTGTTCACCGTTCTTGTGATCATTTTGGCCCCACGGGGTGAGATCTTGCGTGGAGCCCCAGATCGAGGGAGATTATCAGTGGTCTTGTATGTCTTCCATTTTCTAATACTTGCTCCCACAGTTGATTTCTTCACACCAAGCTGCTTACCTATTGCAGATTCAGTCTTCCCAGCCTGGTGCAGGTCTACAGTTCTGTTTCTGGTGTCCTTTGACAGCTCTTTGGTCTTGGCCATAGTGGAGTTTGGAGTGTGACTGTTTGAAGTTGTGGACAGGTGTCTTTTATACTGATAACAAGTTCAAACAGGTGCCATTAATACAGGTAACGAGTGGAGGACAGAGGAGCCTCTTAAAGAAGAAGTTACAGGTCTGTGAGAGCCAGAAATCTTGCTTGTTTGTAGGTGACCAAATACTTATTTTACAGAGGAATTTACCAATTAATTCATTAAAAATCCTACAGTGTGATTTCCTGGATTCTTTCCCCCCATTCTGTCTCTCATAGTTGAAGTGTACCTATGATGGTGTCTCTCATCTTTTTAAGTGGGAGAACTTGCACAATTGGTGGCTGACTAAATACTTTTTTGCCCCACTGTAAATGCTCAACAAACCAGAATATGTTTTATATTTTAGATTTTTCAAAGTAGTTGAATGAGAAGGTGTGTCCAAACTTTTGACTGGCACTGTATGACAGACTAAGTACATTCATGATTTATGGTAATCAAAAAAGGTAAAACAAATGTGCATTATAAACTGCAAATACTACTAAATTGGTAACATTTTTAAATGAGTGGTGAGACATCACCAACAGAACAGTCAAGTGAATAGTTTCATTACCAACTTACTTACAGTACTACATTAACAAATGAGATTACTGTACACACACTATTTCACCCAGTTCTCTTCTACCTCCGTCTCTGCAGTGAAATGTGAAGACTGACATATTGTATGTCACTGTATTGATAAAAGACACTTCATGTTATGCCATCACATAACGAAGGCATCATTTGACCACTGGAATTTCAAACAGTATTTAAAATCTAAAAATTACTAGAATGTCCCACAACTGGATATTTCCTTTTTCCTGTTTATCGGCTACTGTTACAATACAAATTTTTTCTTCCCAATTTGTGTCCCAACACTGTAGACATGCCTATCATTGGTGCTTTGCGCCGATTCTGTGTAGACACGGCTTTGCAATAACCACCCATTTCTGTGGGCCTGAATCCCCTCAGCAGCATATTGTAGATCATACAATAATGGCTTGTGTGGAGCAAATTGTTGTTGGCCATTAAATATTCAACACTAGCATTCGCCTCTACAGCCAGTTTGGTACATTTTTGGGAAATAAGCAGAGTTGCAGCCTGTATGCCATCCTTTTCTGAGTGAGTCCAATATACAGCCCTGCTCTGACTGAGAGGAGACACCATCCACAAGCCACCCAGATTCTTACATTTTAGACACTTTGAACTTAAGTAGTAATTTTTATTCTATAACCTTGACTTGAGATGAGATTTGATGTTTACATGCAGAAGTCCTGACCCCCCTACATGTTGTAATCTTCCCTACAATATGTTGGGCAACTTGGGCAAGACATTTAACCCCATGTTGCTCCCATAGGCTGTGCCTGCTGTGTATGAATGGGTATAAATGTTAGATAGTTCTGAGGAATAGGTTGCACCTTGCATGGTACCCCGTGACATCAGTGTATGAATGGGTGAATGATGACATGTCTTGTAAAAGCTCTTTGAGTGGTCGATACAAGTACATTTACCATTTAAGTGAACTGAGAACAATAATCACTCACTTTTCTACCAGTAAAACCTGTGACCAACCACAACCAGTCAGAAATCTCATTTTCTTCTTCACTTGAAAGGCTCTGTTCAGAAACAGCTAACATAAAAAAAAAACACTTCCTCAAAGCATGAAAAAGGTTCAGTTATAAAGGGAGACTAATAAAAAGGTAGTGCTATGTCCTTTAAGTTATTAAAAGAAAAGCCAGTCATCAAACATTTTTTATACCAGATGGCAAAAGGAAACAACAAAGGCTGTTTTCAGAAGAACATCTAATGATTACTTGAGTGAAATGTATGGAGGATTCCATAACTTGAGCAAAAACACAGATAAGGTTGGAAGTAAAGACCGAACCTGTTCAGTGACAAACCAAGGGTTGTTTGTCTATCCACAAAACTTCACGTTTTGTAACTTGTGATACGATTATAAGAAACCCTCGTGGTGTTGGTCCTAAAGCACCAGTACAAGTCATGCAAAGAGCTTGTGATCTGACGTTGGAATTGGGGAGCTGCATCCCACAATTTCTGTGACTTTTCGAAACAGACAGGCACTCTATCCCAAAACAGAAAAAGGTTATTCTGGATTACTATTACTGATGTAAATTATGTTAAAAATAGATTTCAGGACAAAAACAAGACGAAGAGACCATCGCCATGCTCGCAACTCTGTGAGGTTATCTTAAGGCACAGACTGCTTACAATGTGCTAACATGTTCTCAATGGCAATGCTAATATATTGATGTTTAACAGGTATAATAGTTTTAGTTTTGTGTCTTATAATATAGCTGAGGCTGATGGGAATGGCATTTAGTAGGAATTTGGTCACAAATGTAATTAAGATTAAACTTAATTGCTGTGATTTTTACCAGAAGAGTCAGCGTGTTTAACATTCTATATCAGATATAATTGTGTATTCAGCAAAGCCCACAATAGCTATAACTAAGTTAGTATAAAAATGCAAAGCAAGGGACTGTTTTCAGTACACTACAGCAAAATTAATCCGTGATAAGACATTATCATATGCATGATATACAGCATGACAGCAAAATGCCCGAGTGTGACTACGCGGTGTTTTGTAAATCAAGCTAGAAACAAGCCGAGCTGACTGAGCTAATATCTAATAGCTCTAAATACTGCTGTTGTCAGAGGGAGCAACACTAAAAGAAAACAGAGACTGGAGAAACACTGGGAAAAATAAATGGGTAAAAAATGAAACGCAGCTAAGTGGAAGACCCAAGCAGCATGAGAAAAAGATGGACTCCGCGGCAGATGGAGAGCAATGAAAAGATAAAGGACAATGAGAAGAAACAGATAAAGAGGTTGCGTGGGGGGGAGTCTGGTGACAAAGAGGAATTGCAGCAGCAGTGAAAGAACAAAGTTTGTCCACGAAAGAGAAAGAGAAAGAGAGGAAAGGGAGGATGTGACAATTCTAATGCACGTGTACAAGTACAAGAAATAAATACATCATTCTGAGTGAACACAAAGTTGGATAGAGGACCATTTGACTGGGTACAATGCAGCTTTCTTGTGAATAGCGGTTGACATTTATCAAGCAGCATTCTGAATGAAAACCTTAGGACGTTAGCTACTGATCGTACTGTTTGTTTTACTTAAGGGACTTCAAGATATTTTCCAGTCAGTGCTTTTGGTCTGAAGAACATTGGTTGAATGCCTGTCGCCATTTGCTATCTTCACCTCTGCACATAATAATATGAATGTAGAGGCACTGCTAAAATACACATTGAGGGGCCATTAGAAGATGCACCAGATTTAATAATAAAAAAAAAAAGAAAAATCACTCAAATGCTGAGCAGAAACACCATCTACTAACAACACATGTTCTGTCAATGCAGTGTAGGCTATTCAGCACCTGTAGACAGGTCAATATATATGGCATCTAGACATCAATAAAGTTATAGCATCTGCTATTTTCAGTACAAAAAACATGCATAAAGACAATAATTCACAGTTGTACAGTCATGTCTGGACTAGTTCTTGGCTGGGACCAGATGCCATGCAAACAGCGGAGACTAAAGCTCTAGAGGGGCTTGTTGGTGGATTTGGTATCTTTGGCTAAATTAGCATTCTTTTCCTCTTTCCAGTTTTTATACGAAGCTAAGCTAACTGGCTCCTGGCTCCGAATACATATTTACCATATAGAAATTAATGTGTTATGCATCTTCTCATCTAACACAGAGCAAGAAAGCATTTAAGCTTATTTACCAAAATGTTGAACTATTCCTTTTTAACAGTGCCCAGCATTTAATTTCCACTTTTCTGAAATTTGACTTTTCTTGACATCACTGAGTTCCATTTAAATTTGTAGAAAGGTTTGTAGTTTGAAAACAAATTCAAGAAAGAAAAAAAAGAAAAAAAAAAAGAAGTAAACCCTGACAATTATCGACTATTACAATGACTTTTGTGGCTTCAATCCTTTTTGTGGACATAAGCTCGTGAATTATGCTTTCAAATCATATTTTCCACAAATACTTAAATCTTAGGAGAATGTTTTGACTTTTTATAACGGTGCTTTTCATCCTTGCTCAGGTGACCTACTTTGAGGTTTATTTGAAGCACACTGTGGAGGATGCTATGACTTTATTTTTCTTCTTCAGAACAATTCAATCAGTGATTTCTACCCTGTATAATTAGGATCTTTTTTTCTGAGGAGAAAGGAAGGGTCAAGCACATGACCTGATGTTATATCAGTTATAGGATGGCCTGGTCGTAACACAGGGTTGTTATTACATTTTGGATGGGAAATGCTGAGTCCTGTTATTTTTTTTTTATTTCTTTCCCCCTCTGTTCGCTGGTCTCATTGCCTTGCTCATTCCAAACACATGGCCACAGGGACCTAATTTAGTGAGCACCAGCGCGTCTTCAGAGTATAAAACTGTAACTTTAAGGTAATGGTCACTCATGAAAAAAGAAAAAAAATGCATGGTTCTGTCTACATGGGCCAAAACCCAAGGGCCCTTACTAGGAGCTCAATGTGTTCATTGTCTGTGTAATATTAGCATATCCAGCAAGGCCTCCTCACTTTTCAAAACCTTAGTTATAGTTTTGGGTTTATTTACAGTGCATCTGGAAAGTATTCACAGCACTTCACTTTTTCCACATTTTGTGATGTTACAGCCTTATTCCAAAATGGATTAAATTCATTCTTTTCTTCACAATTCTACACACAATACCCCATAATGACAAAGTGAAAAAAGTTGGTTTCAAATTTTTGCAAATCTATTAAAAATATAAAACGAAAAAAAAAAATCACATGTACATAAGTATTCACAGCCTTTCCCATGACACTCAAAAATGGAGCTCAGGTGTATCCTGTTTCCACTGATCATCCTTGAGCTGTTTCTACAACTTGATTGGAGTCCACCTGTTGGTAAATTCAGTTGATTTGCAAGGACACACCTGTCTATATAAGGTCCCACAGGTGACAGTGCATGTCAGAGCACAAACCCAGCCATGAAGTCCAAGGAATTGTCTGTAGACCTCTGAGACAGGATTGTATTGAGGCACAGATCTGGGGAAGGGTACAGAAAAAAATTCTGCAGCATTGAAGGTCCCAATGAGCACAGTGGCCTCCATCATCCGTAAATGGAAGAAGTTTGGAACCACCAGGACTCTTCCTAGAGTTGGCTGCCCGGCCAAACTGAGCGATCGGGGGAGGAGGGCCTTAGTCAGGGAGGTGACCAAGAACCCGATGGTCACTCTGACAGAGCTCCAGTGTTGCTCTGTAAAGAGAGGAGAACCTTCCAGAAGGACAACCATCTCTGCAGCACTAAAAAGACTTGAGGCTGTAATTGCTGCCAAAGGTGCTTCAACAAAGTATTGAGCAAAGGCTGTGAACACTTATGTAGTGTTATATTTTCATACTTTATTTTTAATAGATTTACAAAACTTTGAAACAAACTTTTTTCACTTTGTCATTATGGGGTATTGCGTGTAGAATTTTGAGGAAAAAAATGTATTTAATCCATTTTGGAATAAGGCTGTAACATAACAAAATGTGGAAAATGTGAAGTGCTGTGAATACTTTCCAGATGCACTGTACTTACTAAAAATATCTGCAAACTATGTCCTCTTACTGAAGAATGCTGCAGGTATGAATCCTTGTACTCACTTCAAGTTCCCTCATCTCAAAGTAAATGTTTTTTTTTTTTTAATGGGTTTTTGGTTAGATGCCTGAACAAGGTATGTGGTTAACACAAGCTTAATATCTTTTTTTGATTTGTTTGATGACATAAATATTGTCAATAGATACCCCTCTTTTGTGTCCCAAAAAAAGGCTGATGTTAACAAGTGGCTAAATCAGACTCAAACGTTTACAGCCTGACTTTTGGTGATTGCATTTGAGTTTAAAAAATATATTAAAATAAATCCAGATATCATCACCATCTCACATTTTACTTTTAAAGACATGATTTTCTGTAAATATGCGTACTGTAGAGATGTTTCCTGGACTAAAATGCTTAAATAAATATACATATAATCAAGGCTGAATGGCTTTGAAGACTGTATGACTAACATTTGAAAAGGTATCATCAAAGGCTAATGCACATTTCTCGTGATTACCTTTTAGAAAAAAAAATCCATATGGGGACCTTTGTCGTGCAGCTTCTTCCTCTTAGTCTCTTGCCTCTCTTTGTTCGTCTTCAGTGAGCTTTAAAGCAACAGTAATATTTTAGAGAACTATAGGTCAGTTAGTCCAACCTCAATGATAGATCAGGACTGTGTGGGTGTGACAGGAGAGGAGGGGAGCTGTTCCCTCAAAAGTTCAGTCAGTTGGAGTTAATCTTACAGAGCAGAGGTTTCTCCAAGAACAAATGGGCTGTGACATATTCTGATAATCTTTGACAAAGTCTTACTGGTAGCTAATTCCAAGCAACAACAATCGATCAAACTGTACTCCTTATTAGCCTACCTCCAAGTACCGAAAGCATTATTTTGACCGATTCAAGAATCCTCTATTGAGACTTTTATAATATTACACAAATTAAGCTGTCAAGCTAAAATAATAACTGGTTTCGACTTCTATTGCCACCTCTGGTGTGCGGGGGGTAACAAGGTTAGGACTCAAATACAGACAGCAGCAGGGGACGATGACAAAAAGCTGCAGTTAAGTAAGACAGTTTCCAGCAGCCCGCTCAAAGAATATACAGGAAGACACAAAAATATTAGCATCCTGTTAGATCCATCTGAAGGCCACCTGTGGATTTCAGACAATGTTTGGATAGCTATGGTTGAAGAAATCAAATGTGTTCTTGATGATTTACAGATTAAACCTTCATTGCACAGACAATTAAAAGCCTACAATCAATGGTTAAATATAATTGATATGATTGGTGTTTGTGGTCAAAACTACGAGTCAAACATCTTTTTCATCAGGCAACAGCCAAGCGTTTACCATCATACCCTGGGTCCTGCAGTCACTGGAGAGCAGCTGCAACGCCTGACTTAAAATAAAAAACTGCACCCATCTCAATCTCGTGAGGCTGCCGTTGCTCATGAGTGCCTGACCCAGAGCAAGGTGGGATCATGTCAGACACAAATCTGGCAAAGAGTGGAAAAGGAGTGATTATAAACCACAGGGCTGATGAGGGAAAGTGGAAACAGGTGTGAAGATGGGAGGGCATTTCATGTGACCAAGACAGGTAAGAAAGTCTGAGGGCACCTAGTGGTTGGTGGGGACGTGAGCAAGGGCTTGAAACAGGGACAGAGAGCCAGGCCAGGCAAAACAACCAACCAACCAGGATGTCCTCATGATATCTAATCATTTTTAAATGTTTTATCCAGCACAGTGCTAAATTAAATTTATTCGCTCTTGTGAAACAAAATGTTGCAGCTGGGATATGAAGGATATAAAATATTCTACTGATTATAGTAAGATTTATGTTTTCTACATCACTCATCAGCATTAAATTAAAATGATCTCTGCTCATTAAAATGCAAGTCTTTTGAAAGTTTTCAATTAGCCCATATATTTCTGCTTGAATAAAAGATTTACTTTAATTTGGCTCATACAGTGCTTCTGAACCATTTTTAAGAACAGATGGAAACTCTGTAAATTGGTTTCAAATCTCATTTTGTGATCTTTGAACCTGGGGAAATTAAAATTGTTTGGCGAGTGGAAGCATACAGAATATAAGATCACCTTTTTTAATTTTGACTGGCAGTCCCATTTTTGCACAGTTGACCCAAACATTTACCAATTTAGATGTATTCCGGAAAATTTCCTTTAATCATCTTCCCTTCATCCGCATCTGTTATCAAAGAGATAAATGGATCTGATGGATCAAAGAAATGAGGAATGACAGCACTACTGGAAATGTACTCTGTATTCTGAAACTAAATCCTTGTTTTCCATTTAAATCTAGCTGAACTAAACAACATCACAATCTAATAAAAGCACTACCCAGTTTGAGGAAATGCACCTAATATACCACAGGATCACAGTTAACACTGAAAGCACTGAAAATGAAATTTTCACAGCGATAAGTAGACAAATATAACCCAACATGTGGGCCCAGCCTTCTCGAAATGTAATGAGTTTAAGTCCCTTACTGGCCGACTGTGCTGTCTCATTGTTTGATAGCAGTGTTATCCACACTCACTTACCCTTTCTCTTAGGCACTGCAGGGCCTCGGGGACTCAGCTCGTTTTGTGTGTTTACCAATTCCCATAACCTAGCCAGGACTCTCGGGGCATCTCTTGGAAATTGCATTCCGTAAGGTCTCAGAGACTACTTAGCTGGCGGGGGGGGGGGTAATCATTGCATGGAAGGAAAATTCTGAGGAAGTGCAACTTTCCATATATATGTCTGGATGTCATGGAAGGATGCACAATGAAACAAATTAAAATATAATTTCAACGGTGTAGCATCTTACAAGTTTAAAAGAAAAAGAAATAGATCATTGAAAATGACCATTTCATGTATTTGGGACTGTGGTTAAACGTTCTTAATTGTTAACCATGAACAAGAAGTAGTTCATGTTAATCTGTGTGAACTAAACTTTGAGCTAGTGCGAACTTGCACGTCAATGGTGCTTTATGCTGCCTGATGATCTCCCTTGCTAGTTTACACTATAAGCTTTATATTGTGGCGGTAACTGCTGTTTTGGGACATGACTACACAACCAGTTAACTGCAGCATGAGCAAAATGTGGCAATTTTCATTTTCATGATTGAAACACACATGTCCACATCACATAAAATCGCACAACTAACTGAGTTAATAACTGAGTCTGACCTCAATTTGAGTTTTGAGCTGAAAACCAAAATGATAAACTAAAACATGGTGAGAAGCTTTGTAGGGTTGGGAAACTGTAGATTCTGCAATTCTCTGTGGGTTCGTTGCAACATGCACTCCTTTCAAAAGTAGTCATTTGATCCAATTTCTATATGGAAAAAATATTGATAAGTGCAGCTTTAATGTGATTTTTTTTGTAGTTTATACATATACATTACCATTTACAAAACTACCACACGTATAAGAAGCACTATCCAGATATCTTGCATTTGTAAGGCTGCATACATTTTTTTGCACCCAAATGTAGACAGTTAAATGTCCAACTTAATCTTTGGACTCCTCTCCATTGCATTTCTTCTCATGAAATGCCAAATGTCTGTCTATTTGACCTATCTCCCCGCTCTGAAGAATACAATGACTGACTGACTGCAGGAGCCAAAGGTAAAGAAAGAGTGTCAGGAGAGGGAGGGGAGAGGCTGATAGAGCGAAAGGCCATTATTAGACTCATTCTGCATTTTTGGTGGCGAGCGACTTCTGGAAATTGGAATTGTGCGACCTGCCAGCGACCGATAGGAGCCCTTTCAGTGAAATAAATAAACCAAAAATAAATAGATAACCCAGGTTATTTTTAAATTAAAACAATCAATCAAAGGAGGGCGTTGTGCAGAAAAAGAAGGCAGAGTGTGCAGACTGGCCATTAAGAGAGTGGTGGGGTTGTTATTTTCGCACTTGTGAGAGGGCATAGCTCAGGCGCGTGAGCAAAGCTGAGTATGAATGAACACAGTCATACTGGACACTAGCCAGTAGCCATTATCTGCTACCAACACATACACAGTGCACTAGTTGTTGGGGAGCTTGTTTAATCTCCATGCAGTAAATGTCTCCACTCACTGCTACATGTCATGCTAAAGACATTCACCATGAATGATGTGCTATAACCCAATGTGGGCTTCATCATCTTAGCTTATTAGGTTTCTCTTCATATTTACTCACTCATATGTGGCCATTTTCTAACATACATGCAAGAATTGACATTCGATTTTGAATAAGGCTCACTGAAATACCTTTAAGCTTCCCTCTGTGGAAAATGTGTAATACAGATGGGTGGTGGGATCAATTTTTACCAGATAAAGCTGCATATACTTAGCTATAATGGAGTCCCATGTGTGACCTTATCACCCTGTCACACATTCGCCATAACAAGGCGGTTGATGTTATTGTAAACAACTGATATTGTTAGTCCCCTCAGCCTCCTGTCCTCTCCACAGCGCAGGCCTAATTAAGGCTGGATTTAGATGGTGGCATTTGGGTTTGTGTGGGCTGAATGATGCTTTCTGGTAGATGACCACATTAATGTGATGATTCCTCTCTGTCGTACCCCCTCCCTCTATCTCTGCACTCTTCCCCACCATGGCTGTGATACAGCCAGTGATCCATGCAGATGTGAGGAGCCCCCATGCTGCGGCCTGTCTAATTGTTATCATATTTTGTCATCTGCAGCCTGTTATTTTAGCCATCGGTTACGGATGCATATAAATACCCACTGACGTTTATTGAATGTCAAAGGCCACTGGGCGGCTGATTGATTTTGACCCCTTTTCCGTGATGTCAGAATGTGATTTGTTGCCACATCATGGCAATCTTAAAAAGCTATTTTCCCCGCCAGTGGAAATACTAACTATCACTCTGAGAGCAAAGCGAGACTCGTATAACTCCGAAATTAAGATTAATGGGCATTTTAGGAAGCCTGCCAGAAACTATGAAGATATTTTGTTGGATACATTTAAAATAGAAAAGGGAATGTCACAGACGGCAATAATTAATAGATTTTGGGTAAAACTTTTGAGAAAGGGCAAGGCCTTAGCATTTTCAAAGGTGTGTGTTCATGCATCTTATAATGCAGAGCTGGGGCTGGCAGCACAAAAGAATAAAAGTCCTGTGGATCGTTATCCAGAGATGTGCTGATGTTTCCATAAATACTTTCCTGGTTGACATTAGAATATTTAATGAAATAAATATAAATATGAATGGCATTAAGATCTTACCATCCAGCTTTTGAGAAATCTTTATGATAGGGCTCTATATAAAAATAACCTGAGCCACAAATGTATATATGTTACCTAACCAGTCTACATTGTAATAAGACATTTAATTAAGTCTGCACATTTGTGTATGTGTAAAGTAGTGTACGCTATATTGCAAAATCTTCTATATAATATATTTACACATTCATCCATTGAATACCATGTCATCATTTGGTGAACAATGCATCAAGTAACTTTTTAAAAACGAACATATTGATTTTGTTATCACGAGTGTATTGATTTACTGGCATGTCAGGTATTTTGGATGGCTGTCTTGCAGTTTGAGCAATTTTCATATCCGACAAGGTTGCTCAATTGATCTGTTAAAAACTTTAGTGCCCTTGTTTTAATCTAAAATAGTATTTTAAATGCTGGGACAAACAGTTATGGACCGTAGGTAGTTAGGCAGGCTTATGTATAGCTTCTTGTTATTGCATATACATGTTTGCAGTTCACACAAGACTACTCACTATTGAAACACATATATGTTAAACACATATTGTAAATGTATGCAATGAAGAAAAAAAACAATACTTGATATTTAGACACTACCAGTTCCTGTACAGTTAATACTTGACAAATATTAGGTGTGACAGTCAAATCAACAGTGAATTTCAGAGGGCAGGAGTTTCCTTTTTGACAGCTAATGAAAAAAAACTCCACATCTGCTTTAGAATCCCTGATAGACACTCTACAGCCGCAGAGAAGTCCATCAGGACTGTGGACTGCTTTGTTTCTTCATCTTCGTTTCCTTTTCAGTTTCATGCCTTTGAAAATATCATTAAGGCCAATCAATTGTGCAGCGCAGTGACAGACATAAGACACCACAAACTCAGGCAGGCTATTACCTGCTTATCCACCCACGTTGTCTATCTTACCACTTCTTTCTGCGGACGGCAATACAAGGGGACAACCAAATGACATTTCATAACACAGATTAATGAGCACAGGAGTGAAGACACGCGACAGAGGTCAAGCATGTAATGACTGACCTTAAATTCAGTGGCATCCAAGAGGTAAAACAATGTGTGTGTGTGTGTGTGTGTGTGTGTGTGTGGTGTGTGTGTGTGTGTGTGTGTGTGTGTGTGTGTGTGTGTGTGGCGTTCCAAGTAGCCTTCAAACTTTATTTACCGTCTGCCACGATTTTCAGTAGGCTTTAATGTCAGAACATGTCAGCTGTCAGTGTTTGGTTTAGTGTTTTTAGCTGTAATTTAATAACTGATATGTAGAATATACAATACATTCTCTCTACTTTAATTTACTCTGACCTTTATTTAAATATTTTATGTGGGATCAATGTCTCATAATGTGACGCCAGGACCATCACCATGATGTCATGGACTTTCTGCTGGCGATCACAACACCAGCAAGCAGCATGCACTGATGGCTAAATCATTCTCACTCTGCTGAATGTTTTTTTATTTTTTGCATTGCATTAATTAAGATTCATACTTTCTGAAAGAGTTTCAAGACACCTTTTTTTTAAGCCTGCACATGCCTGCAACACACATTTAAAAAAAGTGTCAGCTGGTGTTGATCTGCTCTGCTAGTTCAGTAGCGTCCCCAGTTGGCTTGCTAATACAGAGAGCTAAACTCCCACCCTTCAACCAATTGGGATACCATTTTTTGACAGCTCAAAGTTGCTACAATGTCACAAAAGACATAACCCCCCCAAAAAACACATTGTTTAGGCTTCAACCGTGTTTGCTTGCTGGGGTTCTCCTCTTCCTCTGCCTCTGAGTCTGACAATCTAAGGATTGTGTCTTTTTCCATTAAAGCTTAGTGAGTTCAAAGAAATCAGATGTCTTTTTCTGAAATAGCTCTTCTTGTGTGTTTGTGATTGTCCTGCTGATGAAAGAGTTTTTTCAAGCAAGTCTATGTGTTCAAGGTTAAGGCTGATAATGGCCTAAGCGGTAATAAAAAAGGCAGCCATTAATATTCAGATTTTTTACTTTCTTCTCAAGCGTCTGAATCATTCAGCCTCAGATAGTCAGCTCTAGCAGAGAACACTGTTTTCATAGCTCCAGAAAAATGGGCCCAGCCTCCACCTGTAGGTAAGATCCGAGAGCCTTCTCTTGGGTACACAGGAGGAAGAGAGACAGCCCAGTTGTGCTTGGAAGTCGGCTCCCTCTTCTAACTGTAATAAGAAATAAAGTCTTACATTCGGTAGAGCAGAATGAAAATAGACACGTGCTAGACAGGAACACTTTAATCTCTTCCTCTCTCCCTCTTTCCTCTCTCCTTCTGCCACTGTCACACAGCTGAACAATGTCTTGGGGTATAGGAGTATGGGATTTGAAAACCTATATCTGCTCTGCGAGACCGAAGTGGATCCCGGTCTTCTTTTGTGTTTCGCTGCAGTCATAAATTTTGCATGTGGGAGTGCGGGGAGCACTGCTTACTGAGAAAGCCTCGGCATGCTGCGTGCTGAGCCAAGAGAGGACGACTGGGGCTGCTATTAAATAGCACCACAGTGGTTCTTAGGCTGCTCAGGGGGAAGAAGGCATTTCTGTGGGAGGCGATTGGTGTGCGGCGAGGAGAGTGACCACGTGCAATCTGTTCAGCACAGCGGCGCTGGAGGTGCAAGCCAAAGCCTTGTTTGGTATTCAAAGCAGCGGGCTTTAATGCATTGATCCATGAAGGGACAGGCTACACAGACAGAGTAGCACATGACTATAAATCCACAGCCAGCAAGCTATTAGGTGGCAATAACACTGACCCAGAGGTGCATATGTCTACATACAAAGAACCTCTGGACAGGATGTGTGCGTTTGTATTCTAAGCCTTAAACACGGGTGCAAACACAAGTGCAACCTGCCTGCGTAAACATGTGCTACTGTTTGCTTCTGACTGCACACACACACACACACACACACACACACACACACACACACACACACACACACACACACACACACACACACACACACACACACACACACACACACACACACACACACACACACACACATGCAGACGCACTTAAAAGCAAAAGGATAAGAGTGTCAGTATATTTAATGGTGGAGGGGCTCTAATTTGTGCTGCTGTGAAATTAAATATGTGTGTGAACATGTTGAAGATTGATCAGGAAAACTGCCTTCCACTGCTTTCTCCACTAGCTCCAACTGACATCCCTCCCACACACTCTCTCTCTTTGCTACTATCTCACACACTCACTTGCCATAATCAAAGCCCTTCTTCTTCTTCTTCTTCTCTACACATACACACATGTGCCCCAGTCCACCTTTCAAAACAGAAGAAGGATGAGAGATGGAGAGGTGAGAGAAGAAGGTCATAATATTCTGTGTGATCCTGCCTGCAAATCTTTGCCCTCCCCCATAACTGCAGCGTCTCACGGGACCATGGGAAATAGATGGCAGCCCTTCCCTTTGCATGGTTTACACATGATCGAAGGCGATGTCAACCCTTCGGCTGGCGAGGGGAGAGTTCGGTGGTCCATGGATTAGTGTGCCAGGCCGAGCTTCTTAGTTTATGAGCGGCTAGGAAAAATGCCCCATTTTTCGGCCACAAATTACCTCCTGGCTCCCCTCTCCTCCCACCCATTCCGGTCTGGCTGAATTTATTGTACTCAGCTAGCACCTGACACAAATAATTTACTATGGGGAGGGCTAAGTTTCTCTCTCTGGTTGAGTTGAAAAAAGGGTTGAGTATAATTGTGTGTGTGAAGAAAGACATACAGTAGGCAGACAACAGCTGATACAAGGGCTTACACATGTGGACATATGAGCAAAGGACATAAGGAACGGACGTAGAGGCAATTAAAAAATAAGCAGGTTGTTAAGTTATTAAGACATGACACTGCAGCTCCAAAGGTATAGGTACAGACCTGTGTGAGTGTGGAAGTTGTGTTTTCATCTGACAGAACCATGAATACTGCATTTTAATCATCCTATTAACATGCTCCAAATTAGTGAAACGGCACTTGTAAAGTGCGTAAACTGACACATGCAGATCTGACTCTATAAATGTACATAGAGCTTCATTTTGAAGCGTGGGGCCACTGACCAAGCATTACATTGCATTTACACCTGGCTGGAATTCCACACCTTGTATTTACATTCACATGTCTGCATGAATAAAAAAAAATTAAAAAAAAAAAAATCACATTTTCTTTCTACATCCGTTATTTTAAAATAATAATTGCACAAATAAACACATGACTTTCAAACTGTTCTTCCAGTTTCCAAACAGCATTTTCAAGCGCTACAGGGGCTTGTATATAATAAACGCTCCAGGCAATTTGCAACAAGCTGACTAGCATTTTGTGCTTTTCAGGGCCATTCAGACATGTTTGAAGTCAAACACACAGACACACACAAAAGCTCCGACGAGAGGTGATCATCCCACAGGTGTCTGTGTGCTATCTTCTCAGTTGTCAGCAGACCGGCTCTGCTCCATTGGGTTTTGTCACGCACACTGACCCTCTTTGTCTTCCCCTAAGCCTCACGCTCAGCCCTGCTCCTCTGGACACTAAAAGGGTACCGTATGTTTGTCACATCCCTTTTTCTGTCGGACAGGAAAATAGTTATGGAACGTGTTTACATGTTTGGAGCTTGCAATTTCATCTTTTCTTTAAGCGATTTTAATGTTTGAAAAATACACTCATCCATGCTGAGGTTATGGGGAGGTGCTGACAAATGGATAAAAGTACTAATGGAAAAAGGAAAAAAAAAAAGACAGAGCTGCACCGTCTTCATTGCTCCCAGTGTGTTTATTAAAACTCTTCTTTCACTCTACGAATGCACAGGGAGTAGAGAAGGCTGTGTGACACAGCGGCAGCTGTCTCTTTCTTTCAGCCCCCGAAACTATGCTACCTTCAATCAAACAGCACAAAAGCAGACAGTAAAAAGGATAAAGTCAGAGATGGAAATCCATTTTCTATTCACTATGCACAGCCTGTAGACAGGGGAGGTGCTTGACTTCAGTTCGAGAATTCTCTGTAGACAGCTTGTGAGTAGTTGCTCCATTTTTCCATCCATAATCCTCATCTTTCTATTAGGAGTCTAACAATTTATTAAGATTAGATGAAACTTTAATGATTCCTGTCGGGAAAATGGGTCGATGCAGTAGCAAAAGGATAAAATAGAGTGACTAGAGAACACACTGAATAATATACAAGAAAAGGAGCCTATTCAAAATAATCGAACAAATAGAACATTCAACTTAAGAAACAATGTTTCATTGTCATGGATGATTGAAACTCGGGGCACAAGTCAGCCGAATATTAAATCATGTACACTGAATCTGTGTGTTTTTAGAAAATGCATAATTCTGACAAAAAAAAAAAACGACAATTGCAATCTTGAAAATCAGTTTCTATACTTTTATTTACTTCAGTTATTACTTCTCTTTCAGTTCAATCTTTCAGATAATGTACAAATCATGGCTTTAAATTTCCAAAATGTATTGCTTGTTTCTCAACATAAGGTTAACAAAATGCAGTCCACAACTGTAATCATACTCTAGGTTGCATTAATAAACATATGTTCAATGTTTAATTCTGCAGGTAGGTTGAGTCCACTAATCATGGAGGATTGAACTAATATTGTACCAATTGTACTAATACGGGTCTTAGCAGGTGTTAATGTAAGAAAGAATCGTAAAATCGTATCGATATTCGTATCGAAAAAAAAGTAATGCAAGGAGATCTGTTAAGCAAATACCCCAAAGTAAATTGAAAGACATAAGGTAGACTTCATCTTTCATATCTATGAATCAATCTGCACCCATCTGTCCCTCCAGCACGGCAGCACCCCTGCACCCTTCAACCCTCTTCAGTGCCTGCTCATCCCTATCACACGGCTCCATCAGACGTCAACCACCGCTCCAGCGAGAAGCCATGCAACCATCGAAGTGAACATAATCAATTCCGCCTTCGATGGAGCACAATGCGACCATTACAGCCCCTCACGCTGCCATCCATCCTGCCGCTGTTCACCTCAGCAGCAGCCGGCTGTGCCACACAGATGGGCCTCTGCTCTGCCATGAAATGAGCTCGGTTTGTGCATGTGCACTGTACGGTATATATTGTGTATGTATGTGTTTTTTGACGCACATCAGTGGCAGGTGAAGGTGACGACAATGTGTAATATATTCAGGTGGGGCTACATGTGAGCTACCACGAAAAAAACGAGTATGTTTTCGCACACCAGTCTGTCAATCTGAAGGTCGCTCAGTTGCCTGGCTGTGTCAATCACTTGCAGAGCCACTAAGGGATAACAAGGATAATATTGATGCTTTTTGAAGTTGTCGTGGATTCCAGTTTGTCTTCACGCAGTCAGCATAGTTGGAGAAATCAGGGCTTGTTTTCTTCCCTTCAGCAGAAACTGCTTGATGCTATTTCATGCTGCTACTACCACAGCTTTTACATTTCCTGAGCTGGATAATCTATCACAGTAAATTTGCTTTTGTTCGAATGTCCCTTTTATTTATTTTTTCATTGTGGCCAAACTGATTGCTTTCATATCGAAGACTACACACATTGGACCAAATGTTATTTTAGGCTCACTGACTGAGAAGAAAAGCTGAAAAGTGTTCCTGTCACCATGTACAGTATGATGATGATGAGCTGGAAGTTTTTTTCATCACTGAAATTTCTTGTGTTTATTTGCTGGTCCTGACCAGGAAGTATATATTAAAACTAAACTATGTAAAACTTCATTTGACTTCAAATCAGAGCATATGTGTCTTTTTAGCTGCACACACAACTCAGACATTCATGGTTGCCTTTAAGGTGACTCAAGTGATCTCCAGACTTAATGTTAATACGTCCAATGTTGATAACATTTTTCGCTAATATTGATAATATAGCATTGCTGTGGCTACGTAAAGCCTTATGAAGCCCTTACAAACAAATTAACATGTGGAGAAAAATGATGTGCTTTCTATTAGGAAACAGCTGAATGGTTTGATGAACATTAAAATTATGTGAATCATTTCTTATGGCCTTTACAGAGACTTTTCACGACAAAATTCAACACTTGCGACCAATTTAAAGCAATGTGTTAGACAGCGGTCCCCCACTGTAATCTAAACACAGAACTATGTATGGATTGTAAATAATGCCCTTCGATGTCCATTATCAGGAATTAATGGACTTCGCGGAGGCAACCGTCCTCCGCTTCGCGTCGGACGCACGCCTCACGTCGTCCATTAATTCCTGATAATGGACACCTCGTCGGGCATTATCCCTTACATATACGAAGAATCAGATGTTAAAGATTGTTGGGAAATATGTCAGAAATGCAAAAAAGTAGCATTGGTAAAGGCCACTGTAGGATCATTTTATGCATACACACACACACACACACACACACACACACACACACACACACACACACACACACACACACACACACACACACACACACACACACACACACACACACACACACACACACACACACACACACACACACACACTCCTCACTCTGCTGACACATATGAGGCCTGTCACTTACACAGCAGATATCAGCTCCATACTCAAAATAAGCAGTGCACTGTATAACTTCCACTATCCCAGTAAGTCTCCACTGCGGGAAGGAGGGAGCTCTCTCACAATTGTCTGAAAAAGTGGGGAGTGCTGTGTAGTTATTTTCTGCCCAGAAACTGATACATATAATTACCACAGAGAATCGTAGGGTGAAATAGTGGGGTAGTTGACACGTGGATGTTTACTCTGAACAGCTGCTGTCAGAGAGCAGGGAAACAAGGCGTGGTGTAAATAAGCGCCGGCAAAATTAGTTGCCAGGATGCACTTTTTGGGTGACTGAGGAGAGAATACAGAACTGTACAGAAGAAGAGACAAAAAGAACGAAAGTAAGTAAATAAATCTGAGTGGCAGATGGCAGATCTGTTTCTGTGTCCATGTACTTGTCTTCACAAGGGATGGGCAGATCAATATTGTAGTATCGATACTTCAAAACCCCTAATCTTAAATACTAACGTGGTTCACTTCCAAACATTGTCACTGCTTTTGTAAACTGTTTGTGCCAAAACAGCCCTGACATTTTTGGTTGGCCCTTTATCATAGGACTGTGGAAACCAATGTAACATCAGAATGTAATGAACAGTCAAACACTTCCGCATCAAGAATGGCAGAAAGGTGTGGTGCTACTTTTTACCTGTAGACAAATATACAGCAAGATTCATGAGATGATGCACAAAATGCAAGGTTCAGTCAATACCCTTTAAAAAAAACCTAAAAACAAACTAGTTGTTGGCCCCAAAAACACAACATATTTCAGTCAAAAATATGTAAATTAGGTACTCTCTGAATGTCACAGTTAAAACTCTTACTCTACAGTTACACTAGCTCCTGCTCTAATTTTTCTGCTACATTAAAAATTCAAGATGCTGTTGCAAAGATTCAACCATTGTTAAATAGAGCAGAGGCTAAAGCTCCCAGACATATGACCTTAAAGTGCTTCTGTTTACACAGAAGACATTACATGGGCTTACACCAACATATTATATGACCTAAATGTTCCCTTTGTGTCCTTGTGTGCCATCAGAGTGCAGTCTGCTGGTTACCTGTCAGACACAAGAGAAAATAAGCAGACTGTTTTCCGACCGAGGTCTCCATCTCTGGAATCAACTCTCCCTCGTGTGATTAGGGAAGCAAATTCTGCGGAAGCCTTAAAATCCAGACTCACAATTTATCCGTTTTCACTTCCTAACAGGGGAGTTTTACGGTTTCTTCTCAGACAGCATTAATATAGAAATCTACTTTTGGGAGCCAAGTCAGGGCTGCCTCCTGGTTACTGCATCTCCACTATGTGTGTCTGTATTTGTGTGTCCATAGCTGGATGTATTTGCTCTGAATGTGTGTGTGTGTGTGTGTGTGTGTGTGTGTGTGTGTGTGTGTGTGTGTGTGTGTGTGTGTGTGTGTGTGTGTGTGTGTGTGTGTGTGTGTGTGTGTGTGTGGTGCTCTGTTTATCTTTTTCAGGCCTCACACAACTTTACTGACAGTGAATACAGATGTGCACAGATACTTGTTTTTCACCAGAATCCAAGATCCTATCTCTTTGTCCTGACATATTTATCTTTATACATATTCATTACATTGTTCAAGTGACATTATGTCCATTTCATGGTTCATTTAAACATTTTACTTACAAAAAAAGGTAATTGAAATTCGGCAGATGAAAAAGGGAGTCTCTCATTTTTTAATTAAAACATCTCGGAACAACCCTGTCTCATAAGAATTATATTGATGTAAATGTTTTTGCCTTATACATTTTGGACGAAACACAATTGCTGTCCTCTGTTCTCTGGCAACTTTTTCTCAAGCCTGTGAACTGCTATACTCTTGTGCACTGTACAAAAGTCATACACAGAGGATGTCAGGGTGGATGATGGGTTGCCAAACCACAGGACTTTGACCTCACAAACCATAGTTTGGGTCTTGTGTGTGGTTAGGTTTGGGCTGAAGGCAGCAGACAGATTGTGGTTTGGGTTAGGTATTGAAAAAGTCAACACTTCCTTTCCATGTCATGTTACTGTTTTTAAGTCTGCTGTCACCAACATGACACTCGTTTCCTAACCTTAGTCAAGCGCCATGTGTTACTTTGCAGGTACATTCATTAAAAAACATGTCCTCATTATTGGCGGCGCTATGTTTATATTCAAAATGTATTTCCTAGCACTATTTACATGTAACTAAAGGTGACAGGGTTGCCACATACTAAAGTCAGAAACAAAAGAAGCCGTGAAACTGATAATCCAAGTCCATTTCATCGGTGACACTCAACTGCTAACATACCATGAAGCAGAAGCACTGTTGCCATGGTTACCTGCAGGGGTTAACTGTGTCCAATGAGCTTGGGTATTGGGTGAGGTGGTTTCCACAGACCATTGTAAACAGTTTTCATAGAGACTATTTCTTCTGTAGAAAGAAGTTACAGTGAAAACTTGTGAATGTGGATTGTCAAGAATAACAATGGCACTGTTTCAGGAAAGGGATAGCATCATTTTTAATGCTGTACCACAAACTAAATCCTTAGCAGAGACACTTTGTTCCCAATGACGATACTGTACAAACTTGGAATCTGTGTGCAGCTTCTTACCTAAGAATTTTGGTTGATGAGGGTACCGTAAGATCACAATATCACATCAGAAGATTTAGATTATACATGAAGTTACCGTGGCTATGTAGCATCTACAGGAGTTGCAGGTTTACACATTCACTGCTAACATGTCGACACATAGAAATGTCATAAACGTTCATAGATAACAACAAGCATCAGGCAGAAGGCAACTTTTTTGCAGACACTGACACGAGGAGAAAGGACACATGTAGGATATATTTATGTTGCTTAGAAGGGGAAGCTGCTCTGTGGCTATAACAGACACCCTTTGAAAGAGATGGTAAAGATGGTAAAGGGGAGAATTAGGAAAAGAATGGGAAAAGTTTAGTTCAGCACAGTTAATGCACAATAAGACCTTCTTGTCACAGGAACAGAAAGCTCTCAGCATGACTTGTTCTCCAGCATAAAGGTCTGCTTCTTCCCATTGTGCTTCAAGACAGCTGTTTTTTCCGTCCTTGCGAGCGACAGCTCTTTCACAACAACTCCCCGAATGAATGTAAACAGGAAGATAAGTGACATTTTCAACGGTTTTACTGCATAATTACTTTCAGTTCAGCACTCAAAGCTGCTGCCGCATCTTTGAGACTGCCATTTTATCTCTGGTTGCTTACATTTTGAAGTCCTGATGTGGTATCCATATCACAACCAACATGTTTAGCTGCACACAGGCAGATAAATGCCTGCTCGGCTCAACTGTGATTTGTCAAAGCAATTTATGTTGGTGGCAGTCCTAAACAAGCCAAAGCACAAAACATTGAGACTCCATTTTAAATAGATTCTGCCTCGACATAGTACAATTGGTTAAAGAATACATTGGTGTTCAGGATTAGCATTGCCATTAGGATAGTAAAAACTACAATTAAAACAAACCATTCATACAGTGGGTTGTCTTTGATGAGCAGGACTCATATTTGAAAGTTGTGTTAAAGGTGTAATAAGGATAAAGTATAAGGAGGGAGCGATTTCAACTTGAGACCGGTGACTGCCACTATTTTCTTTGAGCCCTTGTGTGCTAAAGGTAAGTATTAAAGATAAGTGGCTTAGCCTGATTACCGTTTAATAAGTAGGAGGTGTCATAATTAAATTTCCATCAATCAAGCTACTTCCCCTCTAACAAATGTCTGAATCATCTGAATCATTATGCAAATGAATAAGTAATATTCACAGAATAAATTGGTCTATTAACCAGTACATGCTCTATCTGGTGGAGCTCAGCGGCCCTGGGACGTGTGTGTCAGCATGTGTGTTTAAAACACGCCCATGTGCGTCAGGTAATTGCAGTGACTACACCTTAAGTTTCTTTTTTTCCTGTCTTGAGAAACAGGCCTACACCACCGCGCTTCATGCTCTTTGCGCCAGTGAGCTGTGAATGTCAAACATGAGGAAAGAAGAAACGCAGGCAAAATAAATAACAGTGGGAAACATGGTCCTCTGCAACCTTTTCATGATGAAAAAAAAAGCAAATAAAAAGAAACAACTGAGCAAAACACCTACAGTCATTATGGCTGCAAAGTTGGAACAGAGTTATTAGAGCTGAGAAACTTTTGACGCTACTGACTGAGCCGGTAGCATGAAGGAAGGAAGAGTAGAGAGAGAAAAATAGGGCACGAAAATATCAATATGAGATATGAACGATGTTGGGTGCTCCCTCCCTTTAAAAATGCTGGTGGCGGGAGCCACTCAATATTCATCGATTAGAGACGCTGCGTCGGCGGGAGAGAGAGCTGACGCGTAGTGAGAATGCTCCTCATCGAGTTCCTCTTGTTTTTCTAACCCTGCGAATTAGTTCTTTTGTCTACAAGGCAATTTATTTCGGAGATAAAACAGCCTGTGGTTAATCCAGATCCCGGCGGCACCTTTTGCCTTTGTTTTTCTGTTTTGATTTTGTCCCTGCTTATGCACGGGGTGTAAATTAAGGTAAACTTGCAGTCAGCCTGACCCTGATTAGTTTCACTCTTCAGCTGAGGTGCCTGTTAAAAAGAAAGTGTTGAAAGACAAAAGGAGAGAGGTGGATGTTTGAGCTGTTTCCTACATTCTCAAAAACTTAGCCTCTACTCTCGCCTTGGCAGGTGAAGGTACAACTACACCTCATGTGTGCAGCTCTCTGTCACTCCCTCACTCCCTCTATTATCTCCTTTTTATTTCAAGGGCCTCTTTAGGCCACTAAAATGCTAATATAAAGCAGCCATATTCAAACCACTTCCACGTCGAAAATATACATAACACACAGCACGCAGCCTCTGCAAGAGAGACGGGATCTAGCTTTGTCTTCCTTTGATTATCGCTGGATGTTAGCTGTCTATCTGTGGCCACCAGCTAAGCTCCTCAGCTGCCTTCCCTTTAGCAATCTGCTGCTCTGCTGCATGAAAAAGCACACAAACACACATAAAATAAAATAAAAGTACAAGAAGAAACAGAAGTGTGCAGGCATATGTGTGCACAAAAACACACACTGTGCTTAGTTGTCTGTCTGTCTTTCACTTTTCTTTCTGTCTCATCAGTTGCTGTGTTTCAAAGTAAAGAATCTCAGCTTTCACATGAAAGGAAGAACCTTTACACCTTCCACCTGCTTCTTTCCTCTCTCCTGCTCAGTCACTCAGCATTATCTCTCTTGATTGCGCTCGTGCCATCTGTTAGTTTAATTGATCAAAAAGGCTCAGAATGTTCCTCGATGTTTGCTTGATTGAATTTGGGACAGCCGGAGCCTTCATATTTTCCACCCCAGCTTCCTGCGCTCTAACACTTTCACACACTCCTCGTCTGTCTCCTCTTCGCGCTCGTTCTGCCTTTTTTCCTTGTCGCTCCCTTTTTTATATCCCTTTCCATTTTAACACCTACGCACCCTGTAATATCCCAGATAGTAAATCACACAATGGAGGAAGAAACAACATTTATGTGGCAAGGAAGAACTGATTCACTCCAAATCCCCCCTCCAACCCCCCAAATCAAATCAAATGTTTTTGTTTTTTTAAAAGAAGTGTCCATTAAGGGTTGTTCTGTCCTATGGAGCATGCACAGGGAACCCCTCTGGCCATTCAAAATGTCAATAAATAGACCCTGAATCAAGGAAGAATTGGGACACCCATGTGCTCGTGTATTGGCGTGTGCATTTGAGCATACACTGCTTCTGTTCTTTTTCGCAGCATGTCATTGCAAATGTTCCTGCATGTGTGGTCATACTTTGTTAAACTGTTGTTTTCTGCAAGAACCCTGCTGTGAGACCTCCATGTAGCAAAAGGCTCTGATATCAAACAGCAACCTTGAATCAAGTGGACCTTAGAGCAATAATTTGCATTAGCTCTTAGACCAAAGTGTCTGAGAACGAGCAGGTGGAGATTGGGTGTCAGGCAAGGACAAGTGGCTGTTCAGGAGGGTCAAAAGCATGGGCGTAACAAGCATAGTCAATGTGGGTGAGACAATTTAACGGGGTCTGGGTGTCGTCCCCCAGATTTTTGGGCTATACTAGCATGAGTATAATTATTGGTAGACTTTTTCATCCAGTGGAATTGGTTGGCTCAAGATCTCATATTTGAAGGTATTAAAAAGCTAACCCTCACTCAGAAATATTAACATATTATCTCCAATATTATGGGAATTATGTTCCATCAGTGCGACCAATCCCATAATGAGTTATAGATGATGATACTACATGTCTAATGTTGATTTCTACAATTAAAACTGAGATTACACATTACTGCTCTAAAAAACTGACAGCCGTCTTGTGTGCACATAGTCTCAGTTTTTTATAAACAAAAAGAAGGAAATGCGTGACTTGATGCTGTATATTTTAATATGATGGCAACATATTATTTCATTTTTATTGAAAGCAGCCTAGTATCACTCCAACCTCATCAAATGCCAAGGCATGGTCAGTGCCATTCAGTGTCTGATACTGAGTCACCTGGCTTTTCATTAAGTCCAATGCAAACCCATCCGTGTCTTTATTAGACGGTCACAGCAACTGATGTAGTATAAAGCGCAGAGAAGGAAGGAGGGGAGGTGGATGGGTCAAACAACCAGATAAATTACGTCATGGAGACAGCTGTACATGTACCCATGTTATATAAAAGTAATATTTAAACTAATGCCATTGCAGATATTGTTCTAAAAAGTTGTCATGTGACTTTGTTGTCACTTGAAAGTCCCGTAAGTCGTTAGCCAGTCAAGTTAACGTCAACTACGCTCTTTTCCTAAACCTAACTAAGTGGTTTTGTGGCCTTAACCTATAACTTCCTGTGAAGATGGATGTTCATTTTGAAAAGAAACCAAGCATGCAACGAGTGTAAACTAACACGCAGTCTCTGATGGTGTCCAAACTGACTCTAGAGGGGTACGCAGAGTATCATAGTTGAAGCGTAGGGCAACTGAGCAAGCGTCAGAATTTTGGGAAGTTTGGAGTGAGAATGTGTTGTTCAAAGAAATGACTGTCGGCGCATAAAAAGCGGCGACTTTAGATAGCCCTGAGTAACAAACTAAGATCCATCCAGAATTTTTATTCCGAGCGCTAATTAATGCGCTTTGATGCACTCTTTGATATGGACTGAATCAATGAGGAAATAAAACAGCATGTCGGGCTCTGTAAGAGGGAGACGGAGAGAAACTCAGTAAAAACATGGTATGGAACTTAACTGATGTAATCAATAGGCAAGCGGAGTAGATTAGATCATGAAGCACTGACACAGCGCTCTGAAAAGAGCCATGCACTGATATTGAACATGGTAGAAACATAGTGAAAGCAGTTGCCGATGGTCAAACGTGTGACAACACCATGCCACCATCTTGTTCATGTTCTCTTGGTAATTTAATTTGGAAGCATGAAGTTCAGTTCATGAAGACTCTCTTTTTTCCTCTCAAAATATGCCATTCATTCTTTCCAACAACCGCCCTGTACAGCATTAGAACGATTCCACACCAAGCCCTGTACATTTGAAATGCTTTTACAGCGTAATGAGCTGTTGTTTGAGCTTTGTAGAAATTTGAAGGCTCGGAATAGAGAGTTGGTTTCACAAGTAATCTGCTCCACTGTTAGAATGTCTAACATTGAACGTATCACGGGAGGGTCTTAAACTTGTAGTCAGTTGATTTGGGGACACTAGTGGTCAACGTGGTAACAGCATGTGCAATCAACACCACATCAAACCTCCCTTGAGCAGCTACTTTGTCACGTACAGCCCTGGCACATTGTAAATAGTGATATTTCTTTCAATAAGTTCTAATTGTAACATTTTCCTGTGAATATAAGCATAGAGTGTTTTTTCGTGTTTTTAATGAAGGCCAGTCAGATCCCAGCACATCTGTTACACATGTAATTCCCAAGCTTTTTACCTTTTGACAGGCACAATTGAAATGCTAAATATTGTAATGAATATATTAGCAGAGCTTATAATAATGAAAAGGAGAGATGTAACTTCTGAGTATAATTTATAATACTTTTTAACATTTAACAACCTGAATATGTTTTTATAAAGGTTCCTAAACGGTGGTTGCTTAGCTCTGTAACTCAAATGTAAAAGCGATACATTAGATTCCCAAACAGGGGTGAAACACATGGCCCACTAAAGTTAGGGAACATCTTTGACCTTATAAAACAGTAAACTGTTATAGACATTATTATTTAGACAGATTATCTGATAGTTATGTCAATATCTCTTAACCACAAAACCTGCCACAAAGAAGACGAATGAGATCCTGCAACTGGCCACTGTTAGCGGAGCAGAATTAGAATTTTTTCGACGACACTTTGTCTCTTTACTTTGTCACTAACTTTCTTCAAAACTTGCTTGTTCCTACATTCCACACTGGGCTGTCTAACATCATGGGAATACCATATGCACATTTTGATTTAGATTGTTGTTTTCTTTCAAGTCTTGCCAATAAAAAGTACCATGTTCCTGACAGAACAAAGGAAAAATATGGGGCGTATCAAAGAAAGTGAAAATGTATGTAGTCAATGCGTCAATTTGCGCAGACATTCAACGCGCCGTCTTCAGCACTCATTTGCAGACACGACTGTGAAGACATTCTCTATCAAGCAGCTTTGACATTGCTGCTGAAGAGGGGAAAATATGGCCTTATCTTCATGAAGATGCCAACCCGGCTCGACTGTGATCAGGGAAAACAAAAACAAAAATTTGAGACGGTGAAGAAAAATAGTCCTGAAATAAGCCTGCAGGTTTGCTACAGATATTGATATAGCTACTGGGTAGAGAGCAAACACACAGTAGGCTTAAAGACAGAATGAGGGTCGTGTTAAAAAAAGGGAAGAGGCTAACTCTCAGAGATCACTAAGAAGTGTGTATTTGTGTATGTCTGTGTGCATGAAGAAAAGAAGAGACAGACACAGAGAGAGAGAGAAATGCAATCAGTGAGCGTATGAGGTTTCTCCAGAGTGAGGATTTGGGTCATTTGAGAGAATACAGCTGAATCAGCAACACTGCCACCACCGCTGAACTTAATCTACTGAATAGTCCTGCAGGCGGGAGACTGAGCGGGGAAGAGAGGAAAGGAGGAAGGAGTGAGGATGTCAAATGGGAAGAGAGGAAGGGAGAAGAGAAGATGAAACAAAAGGAGAGGTAAAAAGGGGGGAGGGAGACGCAGCGATAGATACAGGAGAGATGGGAGCGGCCGCGTAGGAGAGAGATGGGGATAGACAGAGGAGGCGAAAAGCAGTGGGTGAGAGATTTATCAAAGGAGACGGCAGGAGGGGAGGGGAGATGGGAAGAGAGGAGGAAGGGAAAGCAAATGAGAGAGAGATAGAGAGAGGAAGGGAGGGACAGGAGGAGATATGGGAGCCAAACAAGAGGGAGATAGAGAAAGCTCACCCACTGTCTGCTGCTGCTGCTGCTTACTCGTGGATTGTTCCCCCCCCCCATCAGATCAACGGGAAAAGGGGTTGAGAAGTCTTCACCACCTCTTCCTCCACTCATCCTCTTAGTGGCGCTGTGCTGCTTATCGTACTATCTTACCTCATTTTTTCTGAGTGATTTGCTACATCCCAACCAGCATTGGTCTTTGATTTAACACACACAGAAACACTGTTTTTAAAGTGTAAATCAATCCAGAATCACATATAATCATGGTTATTGCTCTTGAAGCCCCGGAGGGATGTTGGAAATACAAACGCTCTGGACAAATCTTCTTCGGATCCTCAAACTATTCATGCTGTATAAGTGGGACTGTGTCATCTGTGAGTTTACAATGCTTGCATTGACTTTAAGATAGTTCACTTCTCTGTCAGAGTTAAGCATGTCTTGACATCAACCTGATACTAAGCCACTAAAAAGTCCCCTTCAGGGAGTGTATGCTCAATATTCTTCCTGTAACAAATTTCATGTGTAACTGAAATGTTTGTGTGTTTGTTTCCTCAAATAGCCAGCCAGGAATCAAGCCACTTGCTGTGACACAACTGATTACGGAGCAGCCAGTTAGTCCATGGACTTAAATAACACAATACAAACATAGAAAAAGTATTAAATTGTTTTACATAATCAAATTGAAACATTAGGTTCATATACAAGCACTTTTTGCTTCCCTACTTTATTCATATCATTTATATCATCTCTTCTCAGACGTCACTTCCATCTCTTTAAACAGTTAAGACATAAACGTCTAGTTGTGGGTTTGATTATACAATCTAACAGATCTAAATTGATATCAAACTAATGCTTTATCTTGAGAGACTTTTCAAAGATTCAACCCACAGCAATATAGTGTCATTGCAAATGTCAAATGCATATACAAGTGCAAAGTAATCAGTTACATTGATTGACCTTTATCAACAAACATGAACTGCCACATACAGTAGCTTTAACTTTTCCCAAATGAACCATCCACAAGAGATTAGAACTATGATCAATTTATTTACTTTATGTGAAAAAAGTGAGGCTTACACAGGCTTATAGTTGAAGCAAACAGTTTTTTCGAAATATCATTTCAAAGAAAATAAATCATCGATATTGATCAGCAACTGTCAACTCTATGAAGATTTAACATTTTGCGATAAGTGGCAGGGGAAAGATACTTAGAAATCACCATGTTGCACTTAACTTAACATTAAACCGTCATTGTTTGGAAGTGAGGCATACTGCCAGCTAAGAACCTGGTTGTCTTTTAATTTGTAAAAAAACACTAAATATAGTGCTGACTGGCTTATGGGATCTGTACCCTATTAAAGAACATATGTAGAGGCACTGTGATGTAGTGTCTACCAACAGGGCTTATTATGAATGAACATTGCCTGTCTTCAAATAATTGGTAATAAGCAAGACTGCCAGACTTCGGAATGGAACCTGACATGACAACAGCACGAATTGGGGCCAGATCCAATCAAACCTGTTCAGCTGAGAAACAAAAAAAACAACGTATTCTATCCTGCAACAAATTGGATGGAGATTTGCCATCTAGAAACCAGCTCATGAACACCAATATCTAGTCTCTCTCTCTCTCTCTCTCTCTCTCTCTCTCTCTCTCTCTCTCTCTCTCTCTCTCTCTCTCTCTCTCTCTCTCTCTCTCTCTCTCTGTGCATTCAGCCCTGTCTCCTGACCACTAGATGGCAGACATGCTATACGGCGCCAACCCTAACCCATGCCCCTCTCCCTTGGCTGAGCCTAATGGCATTTGGCGGCTGGTGCCTGTGAGTAATGCTGCAGGAAAATGCGTTCCATAACCTATTGTTCTTATTGGAAAAGAGGAGGAAGAGAGGAGAGGGACACAAACAAACAAACAAACAAAACAAAAAAACAGACAATATACAGAGAGGAAGTGAAAACGAGTGACACTAGGCGAGCGCTGTGGGTGAGTCTTGTGCGGTCCAATCTTCTGACAGGAGGTTGGGGAGGGTTACTGGGAGATACAGTGGCAGAAAATGGTCTGCTGTTGGTATTTAACACTTGTGCAGACACACAGAGACACAAATAGAACACATGCTCAGCTCAGAGATGCAGAATGCTCTTTATATGCATGAAAATGTGTTTCTTTTTGCTTTAATCAACAAATGTATTTGCAGTACACAGTAAAAGTGATTCTATAAGCCTGACTGACTGATTGTGGACCTGCTTTCATTGTGCTGCTGTATCTGTTCCTACTAATGAAATTGCTACACTTGGCTCAATACACAAATCAATGACCAGGTTAAGACTTTTCTCCGTTTTTTAATGAGCACAAGAGACTCTGAAAAATGTTCAAACTCTAATTTTCCCCATTTATGTTTCTTTTGAATTTAAAGGAAAAGATGCTGAGCAACAAAAAACGGCCTCCTTAATTTTCCAAAAATAAAAGGGAAGTTTCTTGTAGAGCTAATGAGCTGCAATTAGCCTGAGTTAATGACAGAGAGCTGCAAAATATTTAACAAATATTGGAGACAAATAACCTCAAAAAGGACAAATGATGACAAGGCGATTGGCTTCAAAAAGTAAATAAAATCAGCATTTGTAGTACTTACATTCCTGCTGATGAATTCTTCCCACCACACTGTACTGGACCGGGGGCTTATACAGGAAGAGAGTGGATCAATCAGCATGGAGGCTGCACATAACATATCTGACTGCAATCTCACACACGGCAGGACTGAGTGTGTTTTCGAGCTTGTACAGTACACAGTGTGACGACGCAGCGTGGGACCTGTGCAATGCCCACAAGAACACAGTGTGAAAACTAGAAGAAATGTATAGATCATCATCATCTAAAGTCTGCAAAGTTACAGAGTCTGTTGACGTCAAAAGCCATATTTGTGTTAATTCAAAGCAAATAGTTTAAGTCTTAAAACTACTTACATTGTTGCCTAATCCCTCTTTTTTTTTTTTATCTGTAACTGTCTGATAAATCAGATTTAAGTGAATTTTGGTGCATTTAATTTTCATCTCAGCACATCAAATATACAATTGAACCTGGTAAAGTTTCGATCTTAAAACACATATACACACAGCCATCACCCTGATACCCACCCACACATATACACTATAACATGTCAGCACTGCGGTGAAGAGAGAGAGAGAGAGAGAGAGAGAGAGAGGTATAGTCATTTGTCAATGCCACCTTCTCAAAATCTACCTCGTGCCCACCTCTGTGCCTTACTTACTTACACGTTCTCTTCTCCCTTTGCTCCCCTTTTTTTATTCCCTAATGTTGGATTAGATGAAAAGCAAAGCACTTTTATTTGCACAAGTAAAAATATATAAAGAGGGGGGGGGGTTCGGCTGTTGGTATGACTCATGTGCAAGGCTTGATTTTTAGATCGTTATATCCTCCTGAGAAGCTTCTGAATACAGCTTGTAAAGCAGAGGAAAAGGCAGGAAGCCGTCTCGCTGGAATTTACTTCCCCCTCATCTCCCCACTGCTGGCTGTATAGGGGTTCCCCATTAAAGTGCTTGTGACCTTTGGAAGAGAGGGGCAGGGGTTTGATTGGGCTTTTTTGTGTCAAAATTGGGCACGAAACAAGCAAAGGCACAGCGAGGGCCCATTTACTGGCTGCAGCCACTGCATGTGAGGCAGAGGGCTGTGGTGCCCACACACTACTAGTGCTATGAGTAGTCAGCTGCAACACTGGGTTATTCATATTTTAACATTCTCTGGACAGATATGATAAATAACACATTTCTGTATACACTTGCAAAGCTTAAATTCGAAAAAGTTTCAGGCATTCACGATACAGGAAAATGCATTTTGGCTGTGCAAATGTGTTGGGTGCAGTAAAAAACATATTATTTGCGAGAGTGATAAAATATTGTCACCTAGGGCAATCACTGAATTAAGGAAAACAAATGTAAATCTCAGCTTGAAAGGTGCTATGAGTAGCATTCTAAAGCAGAAATAATTGTTTCTGGTCACAATGGGGCATCAGAACAAGCTTTAAACTTCTACATTGACATATCATCTTCTAAAGTTGATATGGGGAACATGATAGCAAACTGTTGCCTATTTACACATCTGGCATTCGTTTCTAGTCTTGGCATCTGTGTTCTCCTTTAAGCTCTGTTTGAGTCTCCACCAACTCCTGAAGGAAATATATCGCTTGTTTGGCTTTGTCCGTCTGCTGTTGCATGCTGGGCAGGTTTTTTAAGAAGCTCCCTGCTGCTTGAAACAAGCAGTGAACCCAAACAGTGAAGTTGCTGTCCTTTCATCAAAAACAATAAGTTAGAAGACGCTAAATGCTATTTAGAGCTGACCTGTTAGGTGATATTTTTTTGTCGGTTTGTCATTATGATAGTGACCTCTTTCACATTTAATACAGTATCGTGTTGAACGTAAATTTTTAGTAATGCAGCTTTAACGTCTGCATGTCATTACCATATTTTTTGAGGCGGCATCAGCATAGAATTTATATGCAATTAAACTGTAAGAAGATGGCGTTACTCCAGAATAACACAGAGCTGAAAACTGCAGAGATTCTGTCGAAAAGAAAATGTCCACTGCATCAAGTAAACCCTTTAAGTTTGATTGTGATGAAGCTTTTTCAAATTATTCTGACCAAATATATGACAATTGTATTGTTTGCCAAAATCAAACATCAAATTCTACATATAGTGCCTCTAATATACTCACATACCAATAAAATAAAAGCTACCAATGGTCTTTATAGCAAAGGGCATGCCATTTATGTGCAAAAATGTTAAGATGCAATTTGTCAAACCAATGGATTATTGTCTCTCACTCTCTCTAAGTGCTTTAGATATCTCAAAATGGCTTTCTCCATTTATATGTGCATAATCTTTTGTCAAAGTCTTATTTTTTGATTTTATCCTGCACTCACAAGACCTGTCATCCTGAAATCCACTTAGAGACGTTTCTTGTCAATGGAAATCAGACAAAAAGACTTCTGGAAAAGTAATCAACACTCATCCACCATGCATCCATCTGCCTTCTCTTCTTCTGTACTACTATTTTTATTGCTCTATTTTACCCTACTCTATCTTTTCTTTATTGTGTTACTTTGCACCCGTGGGAGTGTGTAACTGCCTGAGTCAGATGTGGATTTCTACTGTTACTGCCCTCGCATCTGTGTAGAGATAAATGCACATTCACCGTCTTTCTGGGCTTAGTTATATGATAGATACAAAACCAGTCACATGCTTCACTTCCACACATTTTCACATGCAGATACATGTGACTGCCTGGAAACGAACTGCATTTGTATATTCATATACTGCATGTGCCAAAAATGCACACGTGTTTATCTCCACCCTCCATGACACTCAATGATGTGAATGCGATGATTTGTAGAGGCAAAGCGGCTCATCCCCGTTTGTTTGTCAGATCCAAGTGTCATAATGGATCCATATATCAGGAATAGCCTGAAATAAGGACTATATAGGGCATGTGAAGGAGCTAGAAGGAATATGCATGAAAGTATTTAACAAAGGAGACAAAGAAAGCTTAAGAAGAGGTGTCATTCTACATATTTTCAGCAACATGGAACATAGTGTGGTGAGAAAAGGATTGCAACTAAAGGAAGGAAAGGTGAAATAGGAAGAGTAAAATATATAGAGAGGGAGCTGGGCAAAAAAAAAAAAAAAAAGTTGTAAAGATGAATGCTAATAGTCTTGGCAGACTTATTGCAGCACTTGTGTCTAACTTAACCACCTCTCTGTTTGGGCTGCCAACAGCTGACGTGAACAGCATAGAAATTCTGCCCCTGGTGGGGTCGTGCTACACCTTTGGGTGGAAACCTTTCCTTGTACTTTCTGCACCTCTATCCCTCAGTTTCCCGCAATCTAATTATATTCTAATTCACTTTATCAATACTGAAAGCTAGAAATGAAGGGATTTAACAACAACAAAAATGATGGATGATGGAGTCGAAGATGATAATCGGGCCACCAGTTTGTCCAAAAGTCCAAAACAGGCAAAAATAAATAAATATATAAATTAAAAGATTGTATGGGCATCTGTATGTAACTTTACCAGATCAGTTAATGGTGTAACTGTGACTGTGTTTAATAAATGAAGCGTCATATCTATTTCAAATGCACAGAGACACACAAAGGCGCATGTGTTAATCCGAAGCGACATTGACTTTAATAGCCACTTTAAATGTCTTTATTATTTTAGAGCACTTTATGAGTTGCCCTTGGCGTGGAGGAGCACAGTATGAGATTCGACTTGAATCAAGGCAACAAAAGCTGGTGCAGACTCCTTTATGTCCCCTTGTGCCATTTGCAGGTTGCAAGATATTTCTGGTTTATTACAACTTAAAGTGGTCTGCCTCGGATTTAGTATTGCGCTTCCATAAAATTGGGGCAGATAGAATTCAAAAGCAATTGTCAAAATCACAGTAATGGTGGCAGACTTTGAATTTTAGCTCCAGAGAACGAGTCAAGTTTAAAAATCCTGTATCCCACAATTTTGAAATTTCAACGGAATACAGTGTCAATTTTTGTATCAATATCACGTAATGCCGTTCCATGTATTCTGTTACTCCCCTCACCTTTCTACAGTCAAGTAGTACATTCAACAAGTAAACTGACCTTTTACGTCATTCCTATTAATAGTAACAACATTTCCAGTTGCTGAGACCTTGGAACGTGTGTTAATGCAGATTAGCCAAATGTATTTGGAAAGGAAGACAAAAGACAACAGCAAAAAATAGTCAAACAGTCTGTTGCAAACATACACAATAGTTTACAGATCAAGTTCCTGGTGAAAATTGAACTTTTGTACTTATTGTAGTTTTTTTTACAGCCAATTCTAATTGTCTTTCAATCCCCATTGAGAATGTTATTTCTTCCCTTATTCGCCTGTGTTCCATTCTATGAAATGTATCAATTCACACAAATCCCGTTATATCCAAGCACTTAGTTAAGTCGTTCAAATCTCACAAATCTCCTGTGGTCTATATGTTGAGAGCCTATTAACGGTATCTATAATCACTGAGAAAAGGCCCCCAGTTTCACAATGGGCTTTCCTGTTTCACTATAGGCATGAATCAATCAATATATATACTGTATATATATAAAATGAATGCATTTTTCTTAGTTTATACTATTTTACTCAGCCTGATGAAGACATACAGCTGCTTTTGAGGACAATGAACGCCAAACGTAGGTCGTGGAGTTAGTGCTGTTGATATATCACTTTTTATGCGGATAACCAGTCACTGTAGCAATTTTCAGTGTAATCATGTTTCATCATTTTCATTGGTGAGTGTGATGTTTTCATAACCTCTCACAATAGTGCGCACAATTCTGAAAGTAAGACCCAACAGTCAAAACAACCACTCCAGGCAATAAAAAGTGGCTCATTTTTGTTGCTATATAGAGAACACTACTAAATATACTGTGTAATGTTATTCTCTCCTGAGGCCTACTGTGCAACTACAAATGAACCCACAATGAAAAATCTAGTTAGACACACACACACCCTTACTTTTAGTCAACCAAACATGTGCAAACATACACCCCATAACAATCATCAACACTAACACAAATGCACCAGGCCTGAAGCCAATTTCCATCTCCTCATTTTGCCTTTCTTTGGGGGTTTCTCTCATTTTAACTACACAAGCAGATGCTTTTTAAAGACCTTTAAGTCTCCAGTCTTGGGGGTGCACTGCCAATCAATGAGAAGTCTATCCACCACGGAAAGGTGCCACACAAGGAGAGAGAGAACACTTCAGAGGTGCTGTCTTGATAAACACAGGTAGTCTAACCCAGGTACGACCTTCCATCTAATCAGTATTTTGAATGCGGCTCATGTTTACCTTTAATGCATGACTAAAAAGCTGCTGAGGCAGTAAAATGTTGCCTACAGGTCATTAAAATGTGAAGACACTTCCTTATCCTGATGGGTTTTTTTAAATAAAAGGAGACTTTTCATTAGAGGAGTGGCAAAACAAATTCACGAGTCCAAACTGGAGACAGAGGAAGATTACCTCCATCGTGCCATGAGCAAGGGGAGAGAAATCTAACAGACACATCCGTACACTTATCAGCTCCAAAATGACACAATGCTGGTACCAGGGGGACTTAAATATTAATTCCCAGCCTGGTGAATATAAAAATAAATCCTTTTGCTAATCGTGCCGGGAGATGCTCAACGGCGGTAAAAGGGTTTTGTGTAAATTACTGAAAGATTAGTTCCTTCGCCGGTTTATCTACAGGTCCAAACCACCGAGGTGCACTCCTCAAGCACCTAAAATTCCTCTCTAACTTCTGGACAGGAAATGAAAGGATTTAGCGTGTGTGTGTGTGTGCGTGCGTACACTGTAAATGTCCCAGCAGCTTTGAAATCCTGCGATTGTCTCTGGTGAAACAAGATAGTGGTGGTGCTTTGAAGGTGCAAAGCTGCGACAGGATGGTATTACCTGCGTGAGATATCACGACGCAGGAAATTTTGGCCGGACGGACGTTTGTCACATGTGACAAGGAGACGCTGTTTTCATGGGATTAGAGCGCATTAGCCAAGATGGGTGCCAGTCAAAACACACCTAGTTGTATTTACTTATTTCTTCTTCATCTTTGGCAGGAAATAAACATTTATAGCAAGAAAAAATAATTCAGTTTCTCTCTCTGTCACCTAACTAAAACCCATAAACAGTGATTACTGACCTATTTAGTGGACATTTTGCTTTGAACTTAGAGATGAATAAAGTAAAAGTATAATATTTATCACAAACTCAGCAATTTTTCTAAAACACCGTAGCAGACTACCCCATGCGTAAGGCCTCCCTTGGATATGATTATATACCGAGGGGCCATTGAACAATGTGCTTAATAATGATATAGCCCATTTTCCGGGATGAGACAGTTATAATATCCCAATAAAAAACAGCCTCCACAACTGACCATCATCGGCAGTGTTCTGGGTAAAAAAGATTTCTTCCTTTTATGTCAAGATATGCTCTCTGTTGCACATAAAAGTTTATGAATAGCTTTTACGCTCGCTACACTAGAGTTTACGGCCTTGTTCATGCTCTCTGTGTTAAAAAAACATAGGACTGGCTTCTTGCATGAGTCAGAGCTGATCAATTAAAAGCTTATTGATCTCTTATGGAGGCGGCTGGAAAATCTGAACGTCTTCTTCAGAGAATTCACCATGAAAGTGCTATATTTCCTCAAACAGGCATGGATTATTTATTGTTACTCAATATCTTATAGATTACAGTGACTTGTGCACAGACACGGAGTGTGCACACTTCTTATAGATGCCTCTTTCAGATACGGATAAAGAGCTTAGGCCTACACGCCTTTCTTTCAACCTCTTCATCCCTTGATTTTTCTTCTTCCTCCTTTGTCACTTTCTCACCCCTCTCAAGCACAAACAGAAACTCACACAGATGTACAATCGCACACACACACACACCCCCCTGGAGCTTAATTTGCAATAGAAGACTACTTCATTTGAATGTCTTTGAAGTAGTATCTGATCCCAATCCCCCTGGACAGATCCATGTGGGCGAATCTGTGTAACCAACCAACCGCTCGCATCCCCATCCTACAACCAGCTCCTTTTCTTTGTGTACCTCACCTACAATTCATATGCCATCCCCTCTCCAGACCCATCACCCGTCTATCCTTCCGCAATTTAATTCATTTACAATTTTAACAAGCATGCTTACGTGTCTCGTCATCTGGGTAATTTATGGAGATGGGGTCTCAAGTTTGGTTCCCTGGTTGCCACACAGCCTTGACACGTTGCTGAACTTGTCTTTGGCCTGCATAGGCTTAAGGAAGAGGGCAATTGTTGACGGACCAAGTTATGGTGAGCTAAACCTGTGTTTTTGCAAGCTTTCCTTAAATACAAATCCTGTGTGCTTAATATTTCTTTCTTTACATCCCCACAGAATGAAAAAAAAACCACAACAACATGGCTTGTAAAATTGTTGTCTATAATGTAAAGTACATTGTATTTGTAGTTAATAGTTTAAAACGCGCACAACCACCACTATGGCCCTTCAATGGCATGGATTGATAATACTGCAATATATTGCAAACAGTTAACTGAAAATGTGAGTGGTATGTATATTCTTACTACTTTTTCATTTATACTGTAATGTTTTTTTTATATATTTATTTTGTTAGGAAGATTCAGCATCAAAAGAGGGTTTCTGTTCCACAACCTGTTTTCAACTCTAAATAAAGGTTATAATTGATCTACTTGGAAATAAAAAGCTAACTAGCATTTATCCCAAAGTGTTGAACTATTCCTTTAAAATGTTGACACTGTGAATGACTGTTTGTGTTTGGGAAATTCTCTGGGTGCCACACACATGTGCCTTCAAAACCATAGCAAAATCCAACTGTAGCCTAACAAGAGGATTAGAGCCTCCCAAAGCCCAGGTTTGTCATTGACTATGAACAAAAAGCAGAATAGAAAAAGGGAGCTGAAAATGTGCAGATTAAACTAACAAACGCACTGGTATTTTCTAGGTGCTTGAGGTGCATGCATTCCTGGAGTGGCACAGAGCAAGAGTAAATATACACATGCTCACACATCCAGTCTCAGCACCATCCTGCGTCTTATTGGGTCTAATCCTGTGTGTACACCCTGACAGGCTTACAGATGCCCCTGTAGACTCCTCCAGCTCCGACTGAACACAGAGAGCCTTGCTGAAGGGCTCCATTCAGAGCACGAACATGTAGCAAAATTTGTTAAAATGACCAACATGCGAGAATAAGCTGGCAACCAGCAGCCCCAGAAGTATTAATTATGATGATGCAGGAGTGGGCAAACGCTAAGGTATATTAATGGCATGTGTTGCAAGACAATATTACACTGTAAAATGTAACTGATGACCTTACTTAAAAAAAGTAGTGACCATAACTCATTTCTGCTTACTGAGTTTACTATACTGAATAAAACTTGGTAAAGTACACTTTTTGGTGAGTAAAGTTATTAAACTCATCAGCTCAAGTAACCTTTACTTAAAAGAATGAGTGAGGAGGAACCGTCTGCAAAGCTTGGAGAAAGCATGATCTTTAAGTTGTCTGAATGGACATTTTATAGTTAACCTAACTCATGATTTTTAGTTAACTTCACTCAGATCTTTAAGTTGTCTGAATGGACATTTTATAGTTAACCTACAGTAACTAATGATTTTTAGTTAACTCTACTAAAGGTTACTGCAATGATGTGAGTTGCCTAAACTAAGTTATTTCAAGCTTTAACAACTTAAAATGAATGAGCTACTTTACCTAGAAATTGTGAGGCAATCGGTTTCCTTACTGTTTTTAAGTAAAGTCAACTTATTACATTTCATAGTGTAGTACTCTGCTGTTAAATCATTTGTCAAACTATTGCAAAAAGAATACATTCTAAGTATCCATGGTACGGCTTTAAACCCCAAATCACAAGTCCAGGGGTCAGTCCTTAAAATCCTACTAAATGCATTAGAGTAACAATGATGATAACACTATTTTTAACAGTATATTTAATTAAACTCACTGTGTATTGTCTGGCCTTTAATGCATTATGGATTTTGCCTTAAAAAGCCTAAATAAATAGTTTTTTATTAAATAAGTCATTACATACTATTTGGGAACATAGTACATATAGGACGTACTATCAAAAGGGAAAGATATTTTTGAATCACTCCGTCTAGGTCCTTAATCAAAGTCAAACATTTCAGAGACCCACTTGTGTGATTTCCACCTCAAATGTCATCTGTAAATGAGAAAATCTCACCTAAAGTTTGCATTTCTGCCACAGCCTGCTTGACCTTCAATAGTGTACACAAGGCGTCCTCTCTGAAGTGTTCATTGAGTGAGTTTGTGTTTGAAGTGTGGAGTGCAACATTCGTTCAGGTTAAACAGGGGTGAGGGTCGGCATCAAAAAAAGCCTCTGAAGGATGTGACGCGTTGAAGTGTCTTATCATACACACGCCTTCTGTGCCTTGATTATTCCCCAAGGCCGTTGATACTGAACCTGTCCTTTGACTGGGAATCGAACAGGATTTACAGTAACACGGGCTTAGCATATCTCCTCTCTTTAGATCGTGTGAGGAAAATGTTGAAATCTCTAAGGAGGATGCCAGATCCACACAGACTGCAAACACAAAGCACTGTCAACATAGCAGCCATTTTATGCATTTGATTTGTTGTTTGCTTCTTAATTTCCCTGTTCGCATATACCCGTTAGTGAAAAGCTGCCCTCTGGCTCTCCACTCGTTAGAGGCAGGGATTTCTGGAGTTTAGTTTGAATGTTGTCTGGCCTTACTTTGCTTGTTCACCTCTGAGGACAAAGGGCAGGCTGATAATATGGCAGCAGAGTCATGGCCGCTGGCCCTTTTTGATGAAGAGAAAGGTATGTTTGACTAATTACCCTGGTGGTCATGACTTTTTTTTCAATGCCACGTTTTTACGTCTTCTCTCTCTCACTCAGGTTATTTTTCTCCTCTGCTCCTGGGCATACGCGCAGAGCCATGACATCTGGTGCTGATATTTGCATTTGAATTAGAGCTTCGAATTAGCACCTATTGATTACCTGCAATTGCCTTTCTTTTCTTCCTATTTTCATTGTTTTTTTTAGGTAGTATTTTTTACTCCTTTCAAAGAGTCATTTTTCAGCCTCCCCATCTTCCCTTTCTCCCCTTGCTCCTCTTGGACTGTAGAGTTTGGCCCCGGCTGCAGTTCACCTTTAGCACAGGTGAGAAATACACGAACCATTCTTTGACATGAAATCCATAATCTGCAAAGTGGTTCAAATAACTTGTAAATGCATAAATCTTCAGGGAGTTATTGATGGCTATTGCACTGGTCTGTAGGAGAGGGACAGAATAAAATACTATATTTATACGGGAATGGTGGGATCACACAATCAAGAATTGAAGACTGGGCAAATACATAGCCCGAACATTTATTTGTACATCTAATACGCAATGATGCTCTTATGTTTCATTATAAATTATCTAGATAAATCCTCAAATTCATATGAAGAACATCTTATACAGTTGAAAAGTTTGGCCTCATGCAGGAACATTTTTGTATTTTATGTCAAATGCTTGTGTTAACCTGATGAATGCCACCTGTTCATGACTAGTTGGTCATATTTGTGAGATTTAGCGATAATCTAAACTCCCAGTTAGCTGTACAAATTTCATTCAAAAAACAGATTATTTATTTTGCATTGTTGCAAGTAATTTTGATATTTGTTTCTAGTTATTGTTTGATTTTGGTATCATAATCACAATTGATTGAGATAAAGGCATTATAAATATTTTCTCCCTGTGGAATTTCTTTATGAGGCCCATTCTCAGTGCACAAAAAAGTGTGGGATTTTTCCATCTTTCAGAGGACCAAGATGGCCTTTGTATAAATACCTAAATACCATATTTCACATGCACAAATACAGCCATAGCAACTCGAAAAAGGCCACATCACACGCAACTGAAGCTCCTCTACAACACAGACGACTGCATTACTATGCCCCAAATCGAAATGACTGTGGCTATTCTCTGGGCACACAAACCCATCCTGGCCATGGCATGGCCATTTTCAGGAGTTGGGTTCCATCTTGTCTCCTGATGAAGAGCTTTGTTTGGACCACCTGCGCTCACAGTCTGGACAAGCAAAACTGATTGCAAGGTGGATGGAGCACACACAGCCAGGGAAGAGGCACCATGCCGGGGATAAGTGGCACTTTAACGCACAACACATCCTGGGGGCCTGGCTGTCCACCTAGACTCTGGGCAAGGCCATGATGCCAAAGATTGGCTTGTTGAAGGACATAGAGAAGCAAACAAACCAGAGACTTTAAGCAGAGGGTGGTGAACAGGAAAGAGATGAAATGTTTCTAATTATGATAAAATCTAGACTGTTTTTTTCGCTCCTTTTAAGTGTCTCTCTTTGAAACACTGTGATTAAGCTTTAATTTCCCACCAAAGCGATGCAGGGACTGCTTGTCTTTGGATGAATGTATGTGTGTTTATGTGTTTCAGGACAGATGGTGTCTGTGGGGGTGGTGATTGATAAAGTGTGTATCAACCTGGTAAAGATAGTTTTAGCTGGGAGAGCTGCAGGTGGCTCATCATGATGTTTGCCCTCTAAACTGCTGACTTACGTATGTCCCTAGGTTAAAAGAGACAATTTGATCTACTGGCAAGTGGGAGGTATGATTGTTTTCTCTCTGCCTGCCTCTCACACTTCTCTTTCTATATTGAAGAGTGAATTCTAACTCTAAAGAACAAGGTCTGTTCATTTGTTTTAGAGACATGCAGTTGAACAGTGTATTGATCTGACATAAAAAGTGAACTTTTGACTGACCTGAGGGTGTGTAATTGATGAAATGAAATGTAGCCGGCTAATAGAATGAATAAGTAGATCATAGAGACCTGCAGGGATAAGGTATTTTGTAGGCCAACTTGGAAGATAGCATCGCACTGGTTCCCTCGACAAAAAGCCAATGGGATTTTTCCAATCATATTTTGGATTACTGCAGAGAATTAGCTCTGTGGCAAACAGAAGTTTATGATACGTACATGTTTTGTTCAGCAAGATAATCCTCACAAATATGCAATCAGCATAAGAAAAAAGTGAATGCTAGACTATAAACAAACTACACCACAGTCTCAGGAGTGATTCAAGACTCATGAGAGGGATATCTACTAATATCGTAGGACAAATCATTAACATCTCTTAAGCTTGTGTTAACCAAAGACCTAATTTCAGGCATCTAACCAAAAACCCATTCAAAAAAAACATTGACTTCAAGACGAGGGAACCTGAAGACTCATTTCCTGCTTTTAGGACTCATTCCTGCAGCACTCTATTGGGAACAATGTACTTATCCATTCCTCTAATGTTTAAAACACTAATCATGTTCAAGGCTGCCTTGGGAAAAAATTATGCCTATTTCCCCCGCAAAAAAGAACTAAAGCAGGGTTCTCATACTAAAATTACCTAGAAGCCACTGGCCAGGCTTTTCTGTACAAAGGAGGCTGCTTGAACACTTGGTAGAATAAAAAAAGTGTTTTTTAGTGAATGAAAATTAAATTTGAACTCAGTCAGTACACGCTATGAGTCATACTGCACTGCATGGTAAGTACAGTAATGCTGCTTGCAATAGTTTTTCTTAGAAAATGGCAGCTTTTAACTTACATCAAGGAATTGATCATGTGGCGGAGAAGCATCTGTTCTTTGTTTGAGACCTCAAAGAGTCTTAACAGCATACAAGGACATCACATTTGGTCTAATGTTGCATAAATATAGAACAGAAAAAAATTGCAATAAAAAATTTTAAAAATGCCTACTATTCAAATGACCACAGCAGAAAACTGAAATAAAAATATAAAGAAGATACAACAATGAACACCATAAAAATATAACACATTAGTAGGCAGCTAGGCGGTTGAGGGAACAGCACTAGCAAATAAAATGCTGATTTGTCTTAGAATATGGAAATCAAGCACCCAAGGACATTTTTTATTTCTTCAGAAAGATCAATGAAAGAAATTCTGAATGAGAGATGGCATTGGGTTACAATAGCTGGTGGAGCAGAGGCTAGCCCACACCGGATCTAACTAAAAATTCAGAATCTGGCCCCTTGGTAGGTAGTGTGAGACCCTACAGTTAAAGTATCCACAGCTGAGGCTGAGAGGCTTTGCCAGATGCTCAGATGACAATCACATGTAAATAGAAAAAAAAGCTTGCACACATAGATCTGTGTAGCCAAAGCTATGTGAATACATTTAAGATTTCGGTTCTGACTGTCTCTCTCTAATTTTTTTTCCCCACAGTATTTAACAATAAAATCAGTGGTAAAACTAGGCATGAACTGGTCAATAATCAATTATGGAATTGGCAACCTGCAAGGCTTATTAGCTAATAATTGTAACAAACGATGGGGTTTGTTGCAATTTTAAAGGAGACAATCACACATGTTGGGTTTCTACTAGAAGATCTTAACATGCTTAAATGTTTAATATACACTTTATTTTCCTCATACCGTCTGTCTGAATAACCCTGTTTTCACCCACTGTCTGAAAACAATCCGTTTGAGCCCCTGTCTCTTTAAGCCCACCCAAAAGAGCCCAGTCTGCTTAGCCGGGGACTAACTGTGTTCGTCAGCTACGTGGAGTTGAGTGGCACTTCTACTGGTGACTGTATAGTTATGACCTCAAGTCCTGACAGCTCGTTTAAAGGCCCAGTTTCTGAATACAGGAAGTGTGCATTTCTCTGTGGATTAATTGTTTCGAGCTTTCACAGTATTCATATAGCACCTTCACATGCTTCATAATCAATAAAGATACGGAAGTATCACTCTCTAAAATACATTTACTTTCTACAGAACTTTTGAATGTTTGCCCCGGGTTCCAATACAAACAAATTCATAGTTAAAACACTGTAAAAAAGTATAGTGAAAAATTCTGAGAAGTATTTCCACCTTGATCCCCTGACTCATTCACAGAAGAGGACTTCAGAGCTTTATGGATGGACTGTAGATGAAGGGAACCAGACTGAAGACCTCGATGTGGCTACCTGCTGAGCTGTAAATAGGTTGGGGGTCTTTGACCTGAATGATAAAGAGCATTCCTTATGATTCTCAACTCAAACTGTGGCAAGGCCAATACTGCCAGTGTGGGAGGCTCACGAGGAATATTGAAGCTTCAGCAAATTCTGATGAAGGGACTAAAAAAATCGAACACAGAACAAATGTATCGTATTTTATATTTTAAGAATGCATGCCATGTTGTTTCTTTGCTTTAAAAGAAAAGGAAGTGGGAGGTAATGCACTCTGTATGAAGTCCGATTATTTAGAAGGTCATGATCTTTTGCCTCACTTGCCATTATTTTCAGTTCCTGCATCTTTGGCTCAACCATCACAACTGTTACATAATTGAAGTCCAGTCGTGGTTTTTAGCTGTGTGGAAGAAGTCAAAAGTCAGCTTAGCATTGCAAAGAGGTTACTGGAGAATCCTCAAAGTTCAAAACTGTTTCTTGCCAACACAATGAACTTGTGTCCGCCCTAAGACTTCCGGGCAGTGGTCTTTCTGTGGTACATGCAAACTTGGAAGCGTCAAAATCAAGATCAAGATCAAAAGCATACTGGTGTATTGTAGTCCGTACAGTGAACACATCAATAACATCTTTATATTAACATTATTGTATTTTCTGTTTCATCAAGCTGCAAGGAGTTCTTTGCTTTTCATTCCACAGAAGTTGAGTCTCCTCAAAAGAAATTGTATCTGAACACTACATGACCGTTGCTCAAAGAAAGATAATTACTGTCAGTGACCGCAACTAAGCTGACATGCCTGCTGGCCTTGCATGTGCGCATATTCATCATGTTCACAACCGAATGGAAATGAAGTTGCCCTCTTGCCGTCAAACTGCATTTGATGGCTCCAGATATATTGTGGAAATTATCTGGTCTGTGTAGGCAATTTGCTCTAGAGTACATGAGTGGGAGTGAATTAAAGAAATGTCCAACCAATATTATGAGGGAGAGAGCAGAGAGATAGAGACTAGATGGGCCTATGGATGCATAGATGCCCGAGAAAGTAGATGTTGGAAGATACATTTATATAACCTGAGTGGAAAAAAAAGATACAGCAGCGAGGTAGAAGGGGGGCGAAGGGGAGAGGAGCAGGGAGATTAAGTAATTATCCTTTCAAGCCTAATTCGAGGTGCTGTTTGAAATTAACCTATGCAAATTAAGTGACTAAATCACATTGAGGACCACAGTGACTGAGGGAACAAGATTGTTTTTTACATCTTATCACAATACTATCAAATGCAAATGCTGAACCTCATTGAATTTATTGATGAACAATTTTCCATACCATGTGAACAGGTCATAATGCATGTTGGTATGCCATTCTTTTCCTCATAATTAGCAGCTGGGGACATGGCTGATCAGTTGATAAAGACCAGGAAAAGAAACATTGAAACCTGGTGAAAATGACTTGTTCTGTAATGGATGAAAAGGTAAACATCTATGTACATTTCCAACACACTGATTCTATCAGTACAAAACAAAGTAGTTTCTCTTCTAACAGAAAAACAGCAGTTCTAGTGCACAAATACCATTAACTGGTTTTTGACCAGTGTCAAGATGCCATCAATAATAATGATAATAAATATAATAATAATAATAATAATAATACATTTTATTTATAGAGCGCTTTTCAAAGTTCTCAAAGACACTTAAACTCATCATTAAAAACCTAGTGTAGAACACACAGCATTCGTCACGCATTAAAAGCAGTTCTGAAAAAAAAGGATCTTCAGCTACAAGGGATTACATACCTAGAGCAACAGAACAGCTTTAATTTAAAACATCCTTGCAACAAGAGCTTGGTTTTATTTATAGTAGCTTAACACGGATAAACCTCACCTCCCTTGGTCAGTACTCCTAAGATTCAAACTATGAAGTTCTAGGTAACCTTCTAGCCTCAGTTTTGGAAATTGTATTCATTACATGCATAGTTTCTTTCCGTCTTCACAGAAAAGAAATTTAGGGTTACACAACGAAACCACTTAGTTAGGTTTATGAAAAGAGCATGGTTGACGATAACTTGATTAACTCACATTACTAACAACTCTTGTAACAAACATCACTAACAACTCACCTGTCAAACGACTTGTTAATAATGTTGCGGTTGGGTTTACATAGGACTCAGTTGAAAGCCTGGTGTGTCACATACAGACGCTAAAGTGTGCCTTTGTCCAACGGTATCAGACCAGGGTCAAGGGAATGCTCCAGAGAGACAGAACATAAGTCAGAGTATGTGCGTAATTACTATTATTCATAAAGTGAACCCAGGAAATAAGCTGCACAATACTCATTAATAACTAAAAAAACATCACCTTCCAGTCAGGCATGCAAACAAACAAACAACGGTGTATATACAAGACTATTCACATAACATCTCAGCACAATCTTGAAAGCGGCATAGGCCCATGACTGTGACCTTCTGTAATGACCCAAAACAGTGCAGCATCCCCAGAGTGCATCTGTGCGAGTATGAGGAGAAAGAGGAAGTGAGGCGCATGTGTTTAACTGGCGGAGATGAAATTAAAAGTGATGATTTCCCTGTCGACTGCTCCCTCTAAGCAGCTGCTTGCTTCTCTTTATGGTTTGGATGTCATTATCTAATTCATAAAAGCGTTTTTTTATCATGCTCTTTCACCCCTCTGCTGCTCACAGCCACTTGCCAACTCTTTCTGTTTACTCAAGCTTGCATTCTTCCAGATTTACTCTGCTCTGGTGTTTCATCCTCTCTCTAAACACGTTCAATTATTCCAAATCAGATTAAATTGAATCATCAAGTACAATAAAAGCACAAGGAATTGTCTTGGTGACATTTACAAAAGGACTTACTGTATCATCAGGAAAGGCACACATCATTCAGGCAAAACAGGACCTTTATCCCACACAAGCGATAGACAGTGTAAATCAATCAACATTTATATACTTACTGTTGTATCACTGAATGCACCCATGCAGTATGGCATACCGCATGACTGCAGCTTTAGAAAGGGATGAATGGACATTATGAAGAGCTTGCTCGGGATCATCTTGCGATCTAAATGCAAATTTAGGAAGGGTGTGAAAGCACTGAGGAAGTTATTACCTACATGGCTGGCTTTGATGAACAGCTCCCGGCATTTGAGGCAAATACCAAAGTGGAGGATTGCATCCATGTGATTAAGATGATTAATTACTGTTTTAAATATATTCCTTTTTTTTTTTTACACCTCCTTCAAGCAATCACAGGAGGTGTGTGCAGAACCCGTGGTGCCACTTGTTTGAAAGTGTGTTGTGAATTCAAGTGTGGCAGTTGGCATGAGCAAGGGGAGCCCAAATGTAATCAGTACAGATGTAGTGGAAGTCAAAACCATGCTCTGAGGTAGGGTGACGATGTATACAGGAACTGTAATGTATGATTGAAATGTGAATATTAAATAGGCTTCTCTGCCATATTTAAAAAAAAAAAATCCTCATTAAAATGAAACATGAAATTCTGTGAAATCTTAAAAGGTAACATTAAAAAACCTCAGAGCCCTGATGGAGACTCTGTAGTCATGCTTCTATTTGAGTCTCTCCCCAAAAACGATGGAAGCATTACGAGTTTATGTAAAAGCCTCCAATTTGTCCCAAGGACATTTCCAGACACAGACCCAAACATATGCTGATGTGACATCACTCAGCGACATACCCACTTAAAGATAAACCCTCAAAAACACACTTTCAGAAATAAAAGTCACCTTTAGAGGGGAGAAATACTGAATGAGGGAAATGAAAGCAATCTTTCTCCTTTTGAAATGTAAATGCATAGCGATTTGCTGAATACCTTTGAAGAAATCATGTTATTAAGAATTAGGTGTCGCTATGCAGCCACCATTGATATGGAGTTCATCATTTTTAAATGAAATATATTTCTTCCTCTTGCAATTTCTTCACCCTTTTCACTTCTTCCTAAGTGGAGAGCAGGCTTTGTTTGAAAAGGTCATATGCTTTTCATGGAGCTCAAACTCACCTGCTGACAGGCGAAGCCATCACTTTCCTGTAAACTTAGTAATGGTTCTTTTTTACCAGTCTACTTGCACTTAAACATCTCAGTTTGGTGTTTTTTAAAGTATTTAGCCTCACACAGTATGCAAACTGAATGCAACATGCTGTTCAATACTGTCATTTGGGGAACTTTTATCTTGATGCAGAACTTGTACTGTTTTCGTTGGAGCTCATCCAGTACCATATACATACACATTTTTTATCTGGCAGATATTGTGATCATAGCTATAAGGCCCTTTTGACAAGATTAAAGGTAATTCAACAATTTAATATTAAATACAAGTCATTTATCAATATTAAATTAGTCAATATTTTCCAGGCTTGAGAGTGTTAAATGGTGTGTCACATGGGAGTTTGTGTGTGTGAAATCAAACATTGCACACAGAGGCCATTTATTAACATTAGATCAGAGCACTGATTCCAGACTGGGAGGATATTAATCACTCTTTCTTATCTTGTTGATTTTCCTAATTAAAAATGTCATGAGCAATTTTAATTAGGTTAAATTAGCACATTAGGAATTAATTAAAGTGCAATTGTACAGGCCGGTAAATTTCGAAATAATAAATTGCCACACCACAGATATATCACTTGTTCATTTATCATGTTTCCATTACACTTTGGTTAGAGTACTAACTAAACTGAGAGTCCAGCTGCTCTTAGGTACAGTGGTTCTTGGTGCTTAATGCTAACATCATGCTCACAATGAAAACGCTAGAAGATTAATGTTTAGGTATAATGTTTACTTTGCTCGTTATCTTAGTTTAACATGTTAGCATTCTAACAACTGCTAATAAGCACCAGAAACAAAGCGCAGTTTAAGCTGATGGAAAATGACTTTTGAAGGTAATCGGTCATGAACAAAATATTGGACATATAAAGTTGTTGACCTGATTATCGCCCAAGATTAATTGTGATTCTTCAGCGGAACTATTTTATTATGAGGGATATATGACTGTCTGTACCAAATTTCATGCCAATCCATCAAGTAATCATTTTTTAATCTTTGGTCCAAACTGATTCGTATCAAAGTATTGGACCAACGGACAAACATTGCAATCCCTAGAGCCAATCTGCTAGAATGGCTGGAAAAAAAAATACTTATTTCATTTCAAGTTGACCTCTTCAAAGCAGTCGAGAAATTTTCAAGAAAAACACACAGCAAGTGTAAAGAGGCAGTTACATACTGTACAAATGATACTTTAGCAACTGGTGAAAGAGCTCCTTCTTTCCAATTCAAACTGTGTTCATATTCCCACTGTGGAGTTGAATTTGTCATAAAATCTACCACGATTCCATTGAGATGAAACTAGAGCAGATTGGATGACTTATTCTGTTTGTTCACAGCAAAACAAGGTTTCAAAATTCACTTATCTGTGACTCAGGGGTGCTCAAGTGTTGTCTTTCTCTGGTCTGATGAATGAGGATATCACAGTGGTTGTTTGCATTTCTGCAGCGTCTCAGGAAAAAGTGGATATGAGCTCATGTCATCAGTGGCAGTTGTGTGGGAGCTTTGTGGTTTTATTGGCCTTGGGATTTACATGCTGCTCTGGATCACACTTTTGAGGGAATTATATGTGGTTCAAATGCACCCTAAGTGTGAAGTGGATGAAAATATATCATGATTAACTCTTCACTTTGCTCTGTAATTAGAAGTAAACATACTGTATGTAATTAAAAGTAAGCATGTCAAGGACAAACAGATCATAATGAAGAATTTTGTACTAGGTACAGGTCCTAAACTATACTAAAGAAGCTTCTGGGGAGTTACTTCTGTTTTTGGTACTGGAAATGAGTTGCTTTCATTTATTTTGGTATTCTTAATTTACCAACCAACATGCGCACACAAATGTTATTATTATTACTATTACAAATTCTTGATGATGTTGGCTGTGAAAGGGCCTGTAGGGTGGACCAGAGGCAGAGTAGGGTGGGTAATGCCTTCACCATAGTAGGTAAAAAACATCACTTGCAGGTCTGGTCAGCTTCTGCCGACAAACTAGCTCTCTTGCTAGTGATTAGCTGCAACACAGGGCACACAGTAACCCAGATGGTTTATACTTTTTTTTAATCAAAATTACCTGTTAGAGTTTTAATAAGTTTGTAAAAGTCAAAGACATTTCTCACAAAACACATTTTGACATGTCAAGGAATAAAAACCGCAGGTTTTAATATTAAAACTATTGATGATGACCAAATCCCATTTAGTTGCTTCAGTTTCAGGGTTCTGGTATTGCATGCTGGCTTACTGAGACACTTGATAGAATACGCAATAGACACAATAGAAGAGAGTAATGTCAATGTTATTCCTAACACCTATGCTTTTCTAACTAGAAGCCAAATTGCCTGCAGTTAAAAAAGCCCTATTGTGAAAGATAGATATATTTTCTTCTTTAACAAATTCACACCTGGATACATGCATTTAGGGGCCATTAAAACCCATAGTAATACCTAACACATATTCTGTATCACAACTAAACTTCTTCTAAAGACAATAGCCCAAACGTTACTACTGTATTTTGAAACAGTTGAATATGAATGATACATGACCTATTATTTTTGCATTTAAAGTGGTAGAATACAGGTTAACGCTTTCACTTCCAAAGGAGATCATTATGTCTTGACATATACCATTTATAAAACATAATCCTCAGCCCTGTAATTGCTGCCAACACCTACGCACATTCAAAAATCCGTCAATCCTGGTGAATCAAGGCTTCCTTAAATCCCAGTTTAACTCCCAGGTGTACTTTACACCCACCTGAAAGTCAACTTCACAAGTCTTGTTTCTACAATTCAGACTTACAATTCGAGGCTGTTTAAAAACTTGTCTAGACCGAGGCTCATTGCTTTGCTGTGACCTCCATTCCAGCTTTTCTCTTTTCACGCTCCCACATGCAATCCATTTTTCATGCCGGCTCTGTATTGTTTCAGCCCATTTTATTTTTCTCCTCTGGAGAAGAGGTGTGTTGGTTTTTCAGGGAATGAAAGCAGTGTGTGCTGTTGCCTGCTGAGTCCAAGCAGTTGGTCGGTTTAAACCAAGTTGCTTGCTGAGCACCGCTGCCGTCTGGCATGGGTGCTAGCGGTTATCATTACCAAGGGCTGATTTGCTTTTGTTACTCTTTAAAACTTATTTTACTTCCTTGTCATTTATTCTATTTGTCTTTACACTCTCAGCTCCTTGCAAATTCTTAAGTGAAAGATTCAAGCCTAGAAACAATGTGCACTGAATTGCAGGGTGTTTCCTGGCAGCTAATAAAACACCATAACAAACTTCCTGGCAGTACCTCAAAGTATCCCCCCAGTCTGTAATCTTAAGAACATTCATGAAGTTTGTTCCTATGGTTGCCGCAGTGAAAGGCAATGAAATGAAAGCATCTCAACTAGTAAAATCAAATCAAACATGTGGGCTTTATACCTGCGATTGAACATCAAGCTGAAAGGTATAAGGGAGCGCCTGCTCGCCTTTATCACTAATGGGGCCCAAACTGCAGCGCTTAGACTGAATATGAATGTACCTCCGGTGAATTATTAATGTTGTGGTGCGCTTCGTATTCTGCCTGGCACTTCCAGAGGTGATCCACCTCCCACGCGGATTGGAAGCTGTCACCCGTAATTGGAGAAATCACGACAGCACGGAGTTAAGTGCTCCACAGTCCCCGGGTGAAGAATCTGACGGTGCACACTGCAGCACCAAGAGGTGGGAACATATTTTTCCCCCTCTCCATGTCTTTCCTCAATTTTTTTTTCTCTTTTCCAAGTCCCCTTATTAATGGTTTATGGTGTTTTTCACTCTGCAGGTATATTTCATTTTTGTTTTCTTAGAAAACCTTTCTTTATTAAGGAATCAGTAAGAAATGATGAATGATGTTCTGGAAATACTTAGTGCTAAAACGGAGATGACAATGTTCAGTGAGCTACACTGATTTTTATAATGACCTTTGACCCTAACCACAGCCCATGCATTCCACTGAACATATTCCATAAAGCGTGTGAGATGAACCGTATCTGATGTAAAACATGGTAATATCTCAGAGGGCACCATTCCTGAGGACTCTGCGGTACATTTTTCTGACAGAGTGACAACTCGGTGCAAAGCGTGTGGATCCCCGGTCCCACAGAGTGCCCAGCACACCATCAAACCGACAGCTCACAGCACACATGGACCCCCGCGTCCCCAAAGATGGAGGCAAAGTTGTTGGCACAGCAAGGAGTTTTGGCAGTCCTATTGCACTTGATCAAAGGGATCTGTCACTTTTTATGACAGGAGCAAGATTGCAGTGCTTCATTCTGGACCAGCCATAGCATCTATGATCCATGGTCAAATACTGGCCGATTCATCTCAGCTTCAGCAACCATGGTTCTTGGAGGCCAAGTCTGTCTATCAGAGACAACGCTGGTGATTGGGAGAGACAAAGCTTATGTTGACAGAGGTTCAGGCCAGTGCAGGTCATGTGTGAACTGGTGACAAGGTCAAAAGATGAAATTCATCCAGATCTTGTCTGGGAAACCGAGGAGCGGGGCTCTTCGAAGCGACAAGTGAAGCTTGATGTGGCAAGGGCTGTCTAAATTTGATAAGAATCCTAAACTGGGGCATGGATTTTGCTCTGCCTCACAGGAGTACACACATTTGTCAAGAGGAATCCTGTGCAGTCTGTTTTTAGCTCCACAATTGGATCTTAATCACTGTAATCCATTCATTGGATTATGATGCCACTGCTCTGTGATAAACCATCTGTGTGAGAAGGTGCCTGTTAAATTTAAAGTTCATCTATCATGGGCTGTAAATCTATTTCACTTATTTTCCACAGATTTACTGACTACATTTATTCATGATACTTATCAATTTCACTTTTTAACGAATGCATGTCTTGCACTGGATTTAAAACTTATAGATGACAATCCTACTTCCAGTTGTAAAAATAAATGTATATCTACAATATATAAATATTGTCGGTGCAAATACATTGACCCTATAGGCAACAGATCATTTCATTTCCTCTTTTAGTTGAAAGGGAAAAGGTACACTATTGGAAGAGATCTAAAAGATAAGATGATAAGCTGTCTCGGATCAGAAAAAGAACAATGGAAATATATACAAATATAGGAGCGACTTAATGATGTGGGGAAATTTATATGAATGTACACAGGGTGAGCTTGAGCAAGTAACCTTTGAATGTTCACACAGAGTTATAAAGGATATATGTCTAGATACAATGTGTGCCATACAGTGCCATGCAAGCATTTGCCAATGAAATCCATGTTTGAGGAAGTGAAGTGTTCTGCCGGCCAAGTGAAGTTGGTGTATATATTTTGAGGGCAAAATAAGCATTATTTCGGTACTGTAACTAGTTAGATTGTAAACATACCATAAATGATGTGTGTGTGTTTCTGTGTGTGTGAGGCAAGAGTTGCCCAGTGTTATCTGTTTTACCTCCGATTAAAGGGTGGTAACGTTCTTTTTTTATATAACATTTCATGACAGAGGCTGTGCTTCGAATGCAACTTTTGTCATTTGCTCATGCCAGGACTCATGAACTGACAAGTCTGCACACTCCAACAATATAATTCATGTCCCTGAACACAAATCAACAGAGTTAATTCAACTAGTTTCATTCACATAAGTATATAATAACTTTGCCATTCATTGTATATACCTTAGGAGGCATTGGAAAGTATGAGTGTAGTCCTTGTGGCTCTCTTCTCCTCCTCTCTTCTCTAATAGATTCAAATGAATTCAGCCTTGCCAAGAGCAACTGACAGAGTTAAGTTATGTGTGCTGGGCCGACAACCCTGTTCCACTGATCTCTATACAAATCCAATTTCAATTTGAAAAGCAGACTCTATGTTATTGCACATTTGTCAAAACATCAACATTAGCCTGAATAGTCCAGTGGGGGAGGCTCTGGCAGGCTTTCGATGGTTGCTTCTCTGAAGAAAATCAGTTGAAGTATTGTTAATGTCTCCCACACACACTTTGGGTTTTGAGGTGAAAATTTATTCTATCAAACTGCAGTGACAAGGAAGAGTCTATATCTATGCATTCTAGTCTGTAGATCACTAGATGTACATCAATGTACAGGCAAAACAATAAAATGTAGTCTAGGTATAAAATATATCTGTTAAAAAGCATTAATGTGCAACAAGTACTTAGCTCACAGTGTAGGAGGACAGAGGGAGGGCTAGTTGGAAATGGAAAGTTTGAAGATGAGACTAAAGAAAGGGAAGTGGCAGCAAGGTCCCTCAGGTCAGGGTCAGCAAAACTTAAGGTTTGATCACCCATGGAGCCGAGTTATGCAAGAGTGTGGGAGAGACAACATTTTCAAGAGGGGGTGTAGGGCTGCTAGAGGTTGCAGATTTTTTTTTTTTTGGATCGAGTGCAAATAAAAAATGCTCGAATTGCCCAGACAACTGTTTGTCAGCATTTTTGGTCTTTCTGAAAGCGTCAGATGAAGAAAGACTTGACAGAGAAAGAAGAAGGTGAATACATAAAAGAGGGAAAGTGAAGAGTGAAACATCAGCAGTGGTTTTGATTCACCTATTGATCTTGGCAGACTGACACTCCCTCTCATTCTCTCCTTCACTCTCCCACCTGAAATCCATTTTTTTGCCCATGTCAGCAGAAAAGGTGGAAAATATGGCTTTGACTTGTGATGAGTCAACCTGAACCTCTGTCACATGATACACTTTGTTGTATGAGGTTGAGTAAAGTATTGAGTGAGTCGCTAAGCACTTCAAGGAACAGTTTGACATTTCAGGAAATATGCTTATTCTGTATATTAACAACAGTTAGATGGGAAGAGAGCTATCATTATCCTGTTTATGCAAGTACAGAGCAGCAGCATAGAAGCAATTAGACTTGCTTAAAACAAAGTCTGGAAGCATGCAGAAACAGCCTTCCTTTCTCCAAAGATAAGCATGTTTAATCCACGCGCAAACAGAAATATAAAAATTACAAATAGTAATTTCAAGGGAGGTCTAACTCATACAGGCTCCGCCCTCTATTGGATTCTATGGGTAATACTGCATTCATCCACTGAATATTTGCATATGCATTGCCGAACAACCAGGGTGTGCCTACCACATTACAAAGCAGACCCAACAGTAGGTAAGGCAGCTCACCCCGCCAGTGAGCTCTCCCTTTTCTCTACAGAAGGCGGCAATTTGCCCACCGACTGCCCATCTCCTCGTATGGAGTCGTCATTTCAAGAAACCTCTTCAATGCCAGTCAGTGTCCCAGACGTTTTGCCCAGATAGATCTTCATGACACCTGCTTCAAAAGGCCCGGCAGAGACCAAGCAGAGGGTGCTGTTGTTGCTGTTGAGTGCTGCCACAGATTCAACGCCAGCAATGGATTATTCCAATGCTTCGATGTGATGCCCCGCTGCGATTAGGAGCTGTATCTCCCAACCAAAGCTGTCGACGTTTCGGCTACTGCCACCAGTCTCCCTGCTGAGACGAGGCCCGATCAGATGACAATATCCCATTGGTGTGCAGCACATCAGCTGATTGAGGAAGCCCACTACCAACATTGCTTCGATGCCACTTCCTGTTAGGGATTACTACTGCGGTTGGGTGTGTTGGGCTACCACCGTACCCCTTGTCTTCCTCCCAGGTCAGTGGGCCATCTCCGCCATGATTTTTTACGGCCTGAACAGACCAGCAGAGCTCCATTATTTTGTCCAACCCCATCAACCAGACATCTGGCAGTGTGTTGGGGTGCCCTGGCGGCACCCACTGTAGTCGAGGGCCCTGCAGGTCTGGTGGATTTTCTCAGGGTGTAGGGTTGGGGGAAGACATCATATCTTTGGGTGCCCCACCTAGCCAGTCAGCCAGGTGGTCAGTGAGCAGACACCGCCGCAGCTCAATATAAAGAGGTGCTGGAATATTTTGACAAAATATTTGGGTGTTTCACTGGATCCCTAGCCTGGCACACCCACAGCGGGAATGTGATGTTTCTAGCCACAGTGGGCTCTTGGCATATGTGGCTGGGACTCCTGAGGAGGGACCCAGATGTTCTCCTGCGAGCTCCTGCCTTCATGGATGGGCTCTTCTGATAGATTTTATCTGTCAATCAGGGCTTTTAAGAAATCACAGTTCAGCTGTCTTCTGCCGGTTGCTCACCCTCCAATTCTCCCAGGATTGCGCTATGCCCAGCTGAGGTGAACTGATTCAGAAGGATTGGTTCACATTCCTCCCTCATTGACATGTTGTGGGGGTACTTGCCTGGTAGAGTGTTAGGTGATATGTGGCCTCGATAAAGGACAGACACATAAACCTCCTCTAGCTACTGGCAGTGTTCTAGCAGGTGCTCCAAAATTGCATAGCTCCTATTACAGGTCCTTGATTTATTGATGAACAACAGTTAGGATAACAAAAAGTTACAGCATCAGGCTAACAAAAGAGACGCATTTTAATTTGTGAACTTAATAGGTGTCTTGTAATTTGGACAGACCAAAGTAAGCTGTTTCCCCCAGCTTGCAGTCTTTACGCTGAGCTAAGCCTATTTCCTCTGAGTCATAGCTCCTTATGACTCCCTCCTCTCTGGCATTAACCACAAGTCACTCTCTCGCCTCCAACTGGTTCAGAACTCTGCAGCGAGGCTTCTTACTGGTTGTAACAGACGACATCACATCACCCCAATCCTGGCTTCTCTTCACTGGCTCCCTGTTCGTTTTAGAATTGATTTTAAGATTTTGCTGATCACTTTTAAAGCACGTCTGGGTCTGGCCCCGACATACATAGGAGAAATGTTGACCCCGTATGAGCCAGCTCGCAGCCTTAGATCCTCAGGTGGGGCCCTTCTGGTTGTTCCAAAGTCGAAACTGAAAACCAAAGGCGACCGTGCTTTTGCCATAAGGGCCCCTCGGCTTTGGAATGACCTACCAGAGGAGATAAGGCTTCAGAATCAGTAATCTCTTTTAAATCACTTCTTAAAACACATTTTTATAGATTGGCTTTTATGTGATGTCGTCGTTTTATTGGTTCATTTTCATTTGGTCTTGGTATTTTATCTTATATTTGTTTACTATATTTTACCATTATCACTTGATTTTATTTATTTCATTATTTTATTATTTTATTTATTTTATTATTTTATTATTTTATTATTTTATTATTTTATTATTTTATTATTTTATTTATTTATTTTGTTTGTTTATTTGTTTATTTGATTGTCACTTGTTATTTCATTTTGTTTCTTATGCACTGTCTTGCTGGCTGGTCTGTCAAAGCACTTTGTAAACCTTGTTTTTAAAAGGTGCTATATAAATAAAGTTATTATTATTATTATTATTATTATTATTATTATTAGTTAAAGGTGCAATTTGTAAGATGTGGCCAGAAGTTTTGTTTCAAATAACTGATGTCATCAACAGAATGTGAAGAGGCTACAGTGTCGACTTTATGTCAAAGATGTCTACATATTGTGTTGGTGAGATATAAAGGGAAATTTGTATGCTAAGTAGCTAACCCCGGCCCATTTTGTCTTTTGACTCATAACTTATATTAATTTTGAGAGGTGATAGTGGTTCACTGTAGCTTCCAGTCTGCCTTCAGTCCAATATGAAAGGACGAAGATGCAGAGCTGCACCGAGGGCTTGACTATCAAGTTGAAGGTACAGGGTCCATATACGTTTTGTATATTGTATAAAAAAACCTCTTGTTTTCAGCTCCACCTGGCAATTGTGACTCCTGGCCCTGAGGTTTTTTACCAGCTGTATATTAACTTCTGTGGCTGCTGACTGGAGGTTCATCTCCTTGAGCCACCGCATGCTCTACTACAGGCGGGGTGGTCTCTTGGCCAAGGGGAGGACAAGATAAGGGTGCAGGTCATTTTTCTCTTTTTTGCCATTTTGGATTCAATCCATTCAAAAAACTGTCAAAACCAACACAGCCTGTACAGCCGCCTATGAGTGGCACAAACACACACATGGCTAACATAAACTATCAGTCGACGCCACAAGTGAAGATTTTAATATAGCAGTGTTATTTTGTCCCAGATCTGAAATTCAGCAGTTTGGTCAAATTTTGTGCATTTTTGCCTTTTTTACAGATTACTATATATTTAGATGTATGGATTGAGTAGCTGAGGTGAAATGCTCCCCCTTATTTCATTGGAGCATGTGGCTGAACATCACACATTGCATCTTTAAAGCATTAGTTCGACATTTGATAATTTGCTTTTTTCGACGTAAGTAAGTAGAGTGGAATTACACCACTGTCATTTATCTAAAGTACATATATAGCTATGCCAGCAGCCGTGTATTGTAGCTAAGCAGTAAGACTGGACAGTCAAGAGTACATTTGGTCCCAATCTGCCACTGGTGCACAGGGCTGGATGTCTTCCGGTGGCTATTCTGTAAAAACACTTATGGAATACCTAAGGGAGCCCTTAATTTGCCTCAGGGTTCCCAAATAGCATTTTAAGTTTACGTCTGACTGATGACCATTGTTGCAATACATCCTGTTTACTCATAAACTCTTGTCCCTCTAGCTGCCTTGCTCCACTCCACAAATTGTCAAACACAGCTTAAAAATAATTTTGACAATAACACCCTTCTGGCTGATAGTTTGATTGTCATTTGTCAGACTGTTTTACTTTCAGATATACTTCACATCAATTTTTAAATGATCACTGATTTGCTTTCTGTCAGATGACAATGACAGATTTTCAAAAGAGCATGCAGGGAAGAATACACTGACTTTGAGTTTCATTGATTATCTTTCTCTTGCACAATTTGAAGAATGGACTGCTGATGATCCTTTTTTCATCCCATTCTATATATTTAGAGTATTGTTAAATTTGAAGTTGTTTTTGTCTGGGCCAAAGTAAATGTTGAATGGAGAATTAACTTGTTAAAGGCTCATTGAAGTGGATCAAAAGTCCAAGAACAACTCTTCTACAGTCAGCACAGTACCACTAGCAGCATACGTTATGCACTATAGTGTCTGGTATATTATGGTCTGGTGGTTACAAGGTTGAGACTCTCCTACAACAGCTGCTAATAGCATCTACTGGGTAGCATTTTTTTCTGTCCCTTATTCCAGGTCAGTTACAACATATTTCTACTGCAATTTATTTTTCTAAATCTGTAAAATTCATTAGAAAAGCATATTTTATACTTTGATACATACAATGGCTTGCAAAAAATTGCTCCATTCTTCAAAGTAGCTCCACTGTTCTTCAGTTAGGAAATAACCAATTATAACCAATTATGCACAAGTAATTTATTTATTATTCCTCATGATTAAATTTAACTCTGAAAGCCCTCAGCAAAAATATGTTATTGGTTGCATTTGAAACACTTTTATTTCACAGTGTGACAAACAAGAATTACACTTAAGATGGGGGGCAATTTCAACGAGGTTTAAAGTTTTAGCATAGACTGTTAAAGCTAGCATAGACTTGGGGGGTAAAATGTGTAAAAAGGTTCAGGCCATGTCACTCTAATGTTTATGTTTTGCTACACTGAGTAAGCATCTCAGGTCCCATGGTTTTTCTTGGGGATTTTACACAGGCCTTTGTAGAAAAATATCAAAAATTTGGAGCCATTTTAAAAATACCCACAAGAGATCAGTGACTGGCCACTCATTGGAGCCATTTCATTGTTCACACAAGTATCCTCAAGGGCCTCATATAAAAGGGTCAGGCTTTTAACCATGGCAGCAAACCCTCTACACTTTACAACATCTGTGTCCTTAAGCCTCTAACTCTCTTATTTGATCAAAGTATCTTGAGAACAAATGGCCATAGTGGCGTGATATTTGGTGTTCACATTCATCCTCCTTATGGGAAGAAAAATATTAAGAATGCTGACCCTGTATCTTTATTCTCTGGTGCTACCATTAAGCCAATCTTGAACTTATCTACATAAAGAAACATGTTTAAGGTCAGCATGAGACCCAAGAGACACAAAGTATTGATTTTGGTTAGACTTGTATCCGTAACTCATATCCCACTATACTTTCTGTGCACGTTTGTGCTCCAAAGTGAAGGAAACTGATTAATTTGGAGACCCCATGTTCTTTATTACACTTCCATTTATATCTCCTGACCTGTCAGTCATAAATACTCAATATGTTGCTGTGCACTTTGGCCACCATATCCAATCTGTGATCTATCCAGTAGGACTTTTGTCTTTGAAAGTAACGGTTTACTGGGGAGATTATTAGGACAAGGTGGAGGTCTGCACTGTTTTGACTGCTTTCTTGTTGGCCATTAGTTGCAGGGATTTTTGACAGTGGTGTTACTTTTGAAGAACAGCTAAAGAGATCAGTGCAGTCATGCTTCCTATAATTCAGAAACATCAGGTTTTTTATATATATATATATATATATATATATATATATATATATAGATGTTCAGAAAGTTATTTGGAAATCTACAGCAATTCTTCATTTCAATCTCAGTCCTTTTTGGAAATCTCTGTATTTCAGGAAACAGTTAGATAATTAAAAAAAATTAGATAAACATGTCAAAGAGAACAGTGCTATTTTAGCTGATGTGAGCATTTAGCTCATGGTAAACAGAGCTGCTAGCATGGCTTTTATGCGCTATATTTTGTAATTTACTTTAAATTCACCACCATTTCCAAAAAAATCATCTCTAAAAGGTGAGACTTGATAGGCAATAGTTTATATTTATTCATGATGCCCTTATTGGCAACTTGCCATCATATATTGCTACCTTATCAAATTGTTCCTATAGTGACATTTTGAATCATTCAAGTTATAGGGTAGCATTTAAAGTCCCATGTGACAAATGCTTTTAGGTCCGTGTTGCACACACTTTGACATTTCACAAACAATTTACAACACGTATTTAAGTTTTCTTCAATGTAGCTGTTTTAAATTCGATCTGTTGTTCTTGTGTGTATTTATTCTGTTTTAATTGTACACTCAACATCATTGATAATGACGGAATGATCTCAGTGATTTCTCAAGATTCAAATAAGGGTTGAATGAATAAAAACAACACAATTTATGGTATATTATCTCACCGCTTCTCCTGTTTCCTGATACCATGAATATATCCTAATCGCTTTAGCCAAGAAAAAACTCAAATGAAGATTTAAAAGTCAAAAATATTAATTGCACATTTCGCCCTTAACTAATTCAAAATATAAAGTTCTGCAGTTAATGGTTGACTAACTTGAAACCATATCACATTTGTCGGCTTTTATTCAGCATTTTAGTATCATCACACAATGAAGTGAACTTTGATTAAAAAAAAAATAGATATCATAGCAAACAGGATACTGAAGGTTCTGGCTCTTAGCTGTTTTAACCAAACCTCATGAAAACATCAAACATGTTTTAATATCATGGCCCTGTATAAAGGGGAAAAGGGGAAAGGGATTTTTTTGTTTAATTCATGGGTCGATAAGTCATAAAGAAGGGTCTTAAACAGATATTTCCCCCTGGAGATGTACATTAAGACTGGAAGCTGTGATTTAGTGTCCTGTTATTTGACCTCCTCACCTTTCAGCAGCGTTTTCCATTGCACCACTTTATATTTTTTGTTTTCTCAAACTAACTTCCTCTGTGCTTTAAAGGACCCAAATGTCCTGTTTGTTCTTCAGATAAGATAAGATAATCCTTTATTAGTCCCGCAGCGGGGAAATTTACCAGATTTACAGCAGCATAGAGTATAGTGCAAAACAAGATCAAAAACAAGTATTATAAATAAGGAAACAAGCAGTAAAAAACAGAATAGAATATTAAATAAATAAACAAAAAGTAAAAAATACACAGTAACTACAATATTATATATACAGCCAGAATAACTATTATATTGCAGTGTATGGATATTGCACCGATTTTTAGTGTCTTGTCGTGTGGTCTGCTGGGAGCAGAGCTGGTTGTGCAGCCTGACAGCAGCAGGAAGGAAGGACCTGCGGTACCTCTCCTTCACACACCGGGGGTGAAGCAGCCGGTGGTGAAGGAGCTGGAATACTGTGAATGTTTGTTTTGGGAGTTCTCATGTTCACTTTTGGATCCTTATACATATTAGCTGTTAACAGCAGAGATACTCTTTAAATAGCACACCTAAGCCAAGCTGGGTCTTTAATCTTTAAAAAAGTAGTTTTATACACATCACACAGCAGAAACATATTTTATTTATTTATGTGTGAGTAGAAGATGGCTAAGAAAAAGAAAAAATCAACAATATTTCCTTCAACAGCTGGTGTAGATTAATCTCCATCCTTGCAAGACTGGGGAAAGCGTAAAGTTCCAAAATCAAAAAGTCTTGCAGGTGCAAAATTGAATCTTAAATGTAAATTGATTTGGAGATCAAACATTCTCGTGCCCCTCTATCATTTTAATCAGGCAAAGTCGAGACACTGCCAGAGTAGAGAGGTGCTTGAAATTCTGAATTCACCAAATGCATCTTTCAACCTTGATTAAGGGTGTATGTGTGGAGGAAGGTGGGGGCTCAGCTGCCAGTGTCACACTCTAAGGACAGGTTTGAGAGTGTGATAGCTGTGGATTTCTGCATGTTTTGTGGTAATTTTAGTCATTCGAGGCGTAGGTGAGGTCAGCAAAGTTAAGTGTGGTGTATTGTTTGCAGTAATTGTTAGAATCAATCGAGCAGGATGAAATTATAGAGGGACTATGTTGACCTTCTAACACTCGTTTCAAATGTCTTCAGAGGAAAGGCAGTGCAAATGTTTGGTAGTAATTAAGGGCCATAGCAATCTTACATTTTATCATGTGAATCCAATCACGTCTAATTAAATGGCACCATTTATAATATTGTATTTAATATATGTAGATATATATATACTTCTAAAAAATACAATCTAGCTAAAAGAAAATGACTAGGACTAGCTGATCCACTGCTTTGTATTTTTTCCCACTATCTGAAGCAGGTTCTTGATGATGCAACATCAGACTATTTGCAAATGTTAGTAGCTCTGTCCTGCTTTTTATTCGGATTTGAGGGACAGTTTTCACTCCAGCATCTCCCAAACTCATCTGCCAAAATTATAACTTTCTCAAACTCCTTGGAAACGTTATCTGTGAAAAGTGTTAAAACTACTGTTTAAAGGAAATTAAATATAAAGTTTAGAACAAACCTGCGTTTTGCCTGTCCAAGGGTTTTAATTTGTCTGATAATAGCCTACTGTGCAATAATACAGCTGTTGCTAGCCTAAATGTTTATTTTCAAAATAAAGGGCACTTTCCATAACTATGTATACAAATTCAACATTTAGTATGTACAGGGTCCAAATCTTTATGGGTATTATTAGCTTTTTCGAAAAGCAGGCCCTGATGCAAAGATACAAGCCCGTACTATTCATCTGATATCCAAGATCAAAACTGTAACATTTGGGCTGTGATACACAGGAATGGAATTTACAAAGTTGTTCCTGAAAGGCTACCGAGCTCCTTTGGTCTCTCTTCTGAGAATGTTTCATCTTCCACTACAAATCTCATTTTCCCCATCTCATGGGCTCTACCCCCTTGTGCGTCCTTGCATCTTTTACTTTTCGTCCTTCTTTCTTAACACTGTGCGAGTCTGCTCTGTTCTTGCTTGGCTCATAATAAGGCCCTGAAAGAGAGAACAGTGTAGGAGAGTTGAAGGTGTTAGCACACTGGAGCAAGGCCTCTCATCCATGATCCGCCCAGATAATTACCCATGTGCGGATAGCGTCACTACCCCCCCCCATTCCAACCCTACCCAAGAACAGATTAAACACTTGGGAATGACCTGCCCTAGATTTTATGCTACATTGAACTCTTAACATATTAGAGGAGGGTCATCCACAGACAGCTAATTGCAAGAAGCATATGGTGTATGAACTCATAATCAAGATTAAATCGCACATTTCAAATTTAGATCGGCATTCGGCATCCATCAGCTTGCTTTCGCCGTTCGCATAACTCAATTGCAAAACCATCTGTTTTTAGTATAAATTGCAACTTAAACTATAGTGGAAGAGCACACATGAATAGTGAAACTGAGTATTTTGCAATTAGCTTTTATACCAATAACATATTTTTCAAAAGGCTAATGACAATGACATTGTAATATGAAAGAAAGGAAATCTATATAATGAACTGTTGTCTGAAGCCCTTGTTATCTTCCATTTAACATAACAACAAGTTATGAATAATACATTTTAAATCTCTTATGACTCTCTCTGCTTTTTCTTATCATTCACAAAGACATTCTTAAAAGAGACTGTTGACAAAATGGATAGATGAGCAATTGTGGGTTTCATGGGAATGGCAGATGGAGGCAGAATCAAAGTGACTGTAAACTGTAAGGGCTCAACAGAATTTATGAGGGGGAAAGAAAACAAACAATGCAGACATGCCAGAACAATAGAGTTTCTGATTTGAGTCTTCTGTTGTACAGTAAACACAATTGACTTATTTTGTCAACTAGGATTTTATGCATTTGGTTTTGTTAGAATACCAAAATTACACCATAGCATACCACAAAACAAGTTATTTAATTCAAGGGTAAGAGTTGAAATGGATATACAGCAGTTGAAATAAAAAAAACAGTAAAATGTCTGATTACTTTATGTGAAAATAGTCTGCTAGTGAGTCAATGGTTGAGACGGTTCACAGTCACCAGATAGCATTGATTTCCACACTGCATGAGGCTATTGGTGGAGCTATCAATAGCCTAAGCAAAGGCCTCACTTCATCGAACACTGCGAGACCCTTCTGGAACATCCACACTTATCAGTCTCGCAGTTTTGAGCCTGACCTCTTTTATTGTAAAACACAATGCTGATTCTCAAAAGGCCTTGCCATTCACGTTGGCCTTTAACTGGCCTTTCACTCCTTTTTCTTCTTCCCTTTGGAGAACGGTCACAAATAAGCTCGAGCGAGTGGTGACGATATACAGATGTAGGTTTGTCTATTTGAGGTGATATCTCAAAGAGTTTGTTTGTGTTGCTGCAGAGATTGGAAGAGGTGCGGGGCGAGGTTGAGGCTCCAAAAGTGAAGTGAGACAAAGACAAGCCAAGATCCCCTGCCAATAAACCTGACATTTCTCCTCTCTGCGCTCCAGTATCTCACCAATAACAATTAGCCCGGTAATTGTTTGGTTAATTATGATTAAATATCTGGTGTGGTGCCAGCAAAGTACTCTCCACTGCAGCTTGTGCATTCTCACTTTTAATAGTGCAAGTGTCAAGAGGGGGCACAGTGCATTGGTAATGCATTGCAGAATTTTATTGCAACCACAGATAAAGGCTTAATATATGCCTTCACAAACACAATCATCCACACAGGACAACATGCATTCTCAAAACTCTCATTTGACCTCAATTTTTAAACACTGCTTGGATTTTAATTAGCCTGTAGGTCGGAGCTAATTAACTTTCCTGAACCAAAAGGGTGATAGTCAGAGTGGATAAAGACATGAGGAGAATTCCGCATCTTTCTCTCATTGTAAGGTTAATATCTTTGACTTTTGGACTGATGGTCAGACAAACATAAGTACAAGTATATGTACAGTATATTACCTTTAACTCTTGGGACTTGTTATGGGAATTTGTCGCAATTGTCTTACATTTGAAACGAAGAGTTTGACATTTTGGGATAAGCTTGGTCAATTTAATGCCAAAAATTAGTTTGAGAAGGTCGAAGGTTCTACCAGACACACATGTGACTGGTAGAAACAAGATTACAGCCAGCAGAGAAACAAAAATAATCTTGGAAGTAATCCGTTCCTTCTAAGCGTTATTGACGATGCATTTTTGTTGTATGGGAGAGTGAGCTGCGAAAATGTCAAACTTTTTCTTTTTCTCTTTGAATGGAAATGCAAAAATATCATCAAAAGATTGATTGATGATCATATAAATTCTAGGCGCAGCCGTATTCTTCAACTCACACCTGGAACAAAGTGATTCGAAAGCATTTGTCCTTTTGACAAACACACAATAACCCCAGGTAAAATGATTCACATTCATCTTATCATCTCACACTGCCTCCACTGGCGATTCAAAAAGGGACAGGTGAACATGCTATTGCTGCTTGACTAGGTCTTTACCCGCGGCTCCAGCTGTGTCGATATTGCTGCTGTTCCAGTCTGAGTGTTAACCCCCCCTCCCTCCCCCATGTCTCCCTTTCGCTCTGGGCCGCTCTTCACTCCGCTCCTGTGGCGGAACCGTCAGGTCCTTGTTGCTCGGCAACCGCTGTCTTAAGATTTTCCCAGTAGAGTTTTGAAGGTAATAAAACAATGCCCCAAGACAAACAGAAACTGGAACCGGAAAGGCCTAAGGGAGGAAGAGAGAAAGGGAGGAAGAGAGAGATAGTACATAGTTCATCGCAAACTCTTTTTTGCTTCTAAATAAAACATATATATATATATTAATCGCACCAAACCCATGAAATGCATTCCATAAATGTTTACAACCCCTGTTACTTGAATTGAAGTCTTATCTCATGATGACTGAGCATCCAAGCTGAGAAACAGCTGTCTTTGACAAGGTTACTAAGCCCAAGGGTTATGCAAAAATATGGTAACGTATTGCTTCCATCTCTGTCTATTGATACATAACCTTACTCCCCTTGACTGCAGTCATAGGATGTCGGCATGGGAGTTTTGATTGACATCTGGCAGTTTGATTTTCAACTTGTTCCCAGGCGACCTTGCAGAGGATGGTCAGCCTTTTCTATCACCTAATGGGAAGGCTCACTTACCACAACTTTGATTGGTAAATAAATTCAAGCAAGTGAGTGAGGAATCACCGATTTGTCAGGAGGATTTGATTGTAAGGAGATTTTTGTTTTTTTCTCTCTTCACAAGACTCCCTGAAAAATTAATGCAACACAAACAAACAATGCACACATCCTCTCGCACGCTGAATTATGGCGAGGCATGAGGGAGATGAAAACTTTTGTTTTATTTCATTCGCTGTTTTCCTTTCTCACCACCCAAGATCTTGTAAGAGATGAAACATCAAAGGCGAGCTCTTACTATTACAAGCAATAAACTACTCCCACATGGTTTGGTAAGAATTTAGCAGTTTTTCCCTGTAGCGTGCTCTTCATGACTGACACAAGGCAGCTCAAACAAATGCTCTCCCTTCCCCTTTTTTAACAACTGAACAATAAAAGGTGTCACGGATTCCAAACCTTGAAAAAAAAAACATCAGGGTGAAGAGATTTTGAGGCTCTCTCTTGACACCAAGCAACAGGGAAACACTCCTCCAAAGTAATCATCAGACATGGCATTCAAAGAGGTCTACATAGCCCCCCCACCGGCATCCCTCCCATTAGTTTCATTATTTAATTGTTTAGCTTCAATCTGTGCGGTTGCGGTTTGACTGTCGTCAGCGTTGCCGTGTGGAATTGGAGACGAGAAATACGGGAGTCGTTGGCCTCCGCTAATCAAAATGCAAATATCTGTCTCCCTGTTGGGGCATTAGTGCGTCTTGGAGGGGGAATCTCAAGGCTCTAAATTGAAAGATGATGAATGTGCAAGTTCTTTTTTTTTTTTTTTTTTTTATGCTTGCAATGTGAGGCGGCTCTGAAATTAAAAAGTCGTGAAGATAAATAAATATAAAATGTGAATAAATAAATAAATAAATAAATACAAGTAAATAGAAAAAGGTGGTGGTGGTGGTGGTGTGATGAGGGGGGCGTTGGGTTGATGAAAAGGTACTGAAAAAAAGTGTCAATGGGTTTTTATAACAGCGAGTTGCCAAAACCACAGCAGCAGTTTACAGGAAGCAGGTAAAGACTTGATTGCATGGTACAATGACAAACAGACTGCCTGCCACTTGCTATCTGGCTGTCATTCGCTTGGGGATTATGACATCCATGTCCTTTGACCGTCAAGTGCATCTCTCCCTATCTGGCAGAGTGTGCAATCAGTGTATGAATTTTTTGAAAGCACATACCTCAGTATTTTTTGAAAGACAGATTTATTAAGCTAAGATGGGCATTGATCATACTAAACATGCTTTTGTCAGTGTTTGATTTTGCTTTTGTTTTACAGAAACAGTCATCTCTGGAAGAAAAACACGTGTAGATTTGTTACTGGGACAAAACACATGCAATAAACATACATTGCAGCCTGGTTTTTAAAATCACTTTGCATTTTATTGCTTTGTATTTGTAATCTGAACCAATCTTTTAAAGTGCCTTTATTTTTACAATATCTCTTTGAATAATAAGAGTTCATTGATGCTGTGGTAACAATTCGAATATTCATCAGTTGTTAATTTCCCACTTCCAATTTTTTAACACAAATTTTGAAAATATCTGACATATCCGTTTTCCATAGGCCAACAATGAGGCACTAGTTTGTTCCTGTCCACTGAAATAAATTACTACTTGTCTTCATTTCATATGTAATTACATATGTAACATGTCTTTAACATATGAAGCAGTTATGCAGGATTTTCTCTATCTTCATGAAATGTTTTGCTGTATGTAAATGCTATTTGTATGCATGTTAGTTCATAACCGGACAAACACGCACATCAGGGATTCTCCACCAAATTTGTCTGGCTGCTGCCTGCTTCTCTTTCTCATCAGGTTCTCATCTCCCTTGCCACATCTGCTTGTGTTATCTCAGTCTGTGACTTCTGTATTTGAGAAACAACACGACTCCGTCAACGGCGAAAAAACCCCAGAGCGAATCGCCATCACAACACCACCGTCGCAGCAGCTGACTGACAGCGAGATACGTCCTTGTGCAAGATTACATGTGATGCACGAGCAGTTTGTAGGAACTTGCCTGCTGATACAGATAGGTAGTGGTGGGAGAAGTATTCAGATCCTTTATTTAGTAATACCACACTGTGAAAAAGTACTCCACTACAAGTAAAAGTCATGAATCCAAAAAGTTGCTTAAGAATATCAGTATTGTCAGCTAAACCAAAAATATCATTTTTAAAAGTAATCATTATGCAGACAATGGTCCCATGGTCAGTGTTTACTATTATACACGATACATTTTTTTTAATATCACTGCTGCATTAATGTGTATTGTGCATTTTACTGTGAGTAGATGTTTAAGGTGCCATTTGTTTTCCCATTATATATTGTTCTATATTTTGATGATAAGCAATATGTCATGATATTTAAGATCATCATCTGAAGAGTTGCTGTCGAGTGATTACATTTGCTCTTATGATATTCGAGGTAACGTTACTCCTCATATGTCATGTGTTCTCATACGAATGTCCAGCAACACGTGTCAATTGTTGCTTTTCACATGGACACTGTCTTTAAAAAAAACAAACTCAAACAAAACAACTTGGTTAGATTTAGGCAACAAAACTACTTAATTAGGTCAAGGAAAATAATGTTTAGGTTAAAATAAGTACAGAAGTTGGGTTTCTTATACGCAAGTAACCTGACAAATAAATAAAAGTTGACTTCTGGTTTCTCACATGATTCGAGCAGTGGCCTCCTGAGTGAATGTCTGATGCTTTAGGAAACGTACCTATGTGAGTTGTAAGTCTTTATTTTCCTGGTTCACAATTATGTGGATTAAATATGAATTCATTGGAACACTTGCAAATGTTTTTAATGTGACGCTTTCAAAGAATGTCACAGACAACCAGTTGCAAAACTGCAAATATATACATATTGCAATACTTTTATCAGTGTTCCATAGGCTCAGTCACTATTGTGTTACCTCATTGGGGACTAAACATCTTCAAGATCTTCTTTCTCTACCCATAAAGGAACACTTCATGTGCGATACGTGATTGTCACTGGAAAGGTACACAAAGGTGAACTGAAAAAGTAACTTAACTTATGCAATAGAGTAAAAACTACAATACCTGCCTCTGAAATACGAACAAGTACATCATTAGAATTTTAATAATCGATGGTGCCATATTTGTATGATGTTGTACAATTGTTATACACTGTGCACTTGGGTGACACTTTATTTCCTGAAGTTTCAGAGATGACATTTTCTGTAGCGCTGAAAGTCAACAAAGTCTAAAAGCACCCTTGCTCTAGAATACTTGCACCTATGCCGATGGTAACTTAGGAAAATCCTGTCTTTATCAGCACCTTTCATTATCATTCACACAGTCATTCACTGTCCTTTTAAGCCAAGCTGATCTAATGGGGGTATTTTACTGCACTAATAGAGAAATCTTCAAACATCTGGAGCACCTATTAAAGAACTGAACATCCTCATCCTTGAGCCAGACTGAAAGCTGCAAGACTTAAACCCTTCAGATTCTGAAGAGCTTTATTCGCTAACTCTTTCTGTCTTTTTATTTGGGATTGTACGCTGTTGACGCTTTCTTGACCTTCAGTAATGTATCCACACTTAACATTTAAATCACAGCGGGGAGGGCCTTCACGGAAACTCGCACGGAAACTCGCACAATAAATATCTTCTTGATCTAGGGGCAAATTCTCGAGTAGAGACGTGTGCTAGAATCCTTTTTGTCAAGTACCATTGGTTATGTAGAATGCATCTGTCTTTTATAGCTGATCAAAATGACTGAAAAACCCATGACATTTCCATACTTGACTCTCAGGTCCGTCAGTGTTCTGCATGCAGAGGTGTTTTGGCAGCATTTGGACTACAAAATGCCGGATCAAAGAGTTGCAAATAGGAGGGATTCTGGCATATTTACATGTCAGATGGTGGTGCCTCTTCTCCTCCTGTCCTGTCGCTGAGCTACTACAGGAGGGTCATTAGAGGCAGAAACATATGCCATTCAGCATGCATGGTCTGCTGTCCAATTAGTGGCCTGGAAGCATTCGGCTGAAGCCAAGCATAGAAAGTGGCAAAAGTCACAAGTTGGGAGTAATCTGCCCCACTGTGTACCTGCATGTTTGAGCAGCTACAGTTCTAAATTTCCTGACTTGCGTCTTAATTTGAATACAGAGTGAGGAAAAAGAGAGATTTCATCACCGTCTCACTAACAGGAGTGTACAAATACGGGAACACACAACCAGCTCCGTGTGTGTTTCATATTTCTTCTAAACTCCTGTCAAGTCACACCAATATTCCCCTCACAAAGAAAGTGTGTCGCCTCTCTGAGACGCAGTAAATCTTAGAAGAAAATATATTTTTCGAGTTTTTTATTTACTTCTCTTTACCCCCTTCGCACACACAATCCTGGCAGTTTTTCATCTGCTTTGTAGGGGCTGATATCCAGGATTCTTGGGATGTCTGACTTTTCTTTATTTGCTGTCAAAGGAGGAGGCAAGGACTAGGCTTGGCTAGTCACACAGCAATATCCAGCCGATCCTGCGGTTTGCTATATATCATTCACAAACAAACACCTTGGGGCACAACAGCAACAATAGACAAATACAAATGCTGACCAATTGGTGCTGTGTCCCTGGAATCAACAGGTCAACTGTGCAAGGCCGTGCATAGAAACGCTATTTGTGTGTGAATGAAAGGAAACAAGATGTGAGAAGTGAAGCATGTAATTTCTTCATTGTCCCAATTTTTATATATATATATATATATATATATATATATATAAAAAAACACATGAAATGATTGAAGGAATGAACCAGCAAGGGTGATCCATGTTGAGGGATTAAAAAAAAAAAGTGCTCCATTATAATAGTTCCATTCTCGTGGTATGAAAAGAAAGAACTGCGATATTCAAAATAAGTACAGGACAGCTCTTGTGCCTTTAGTCCAGGCGTTCAAAGAGTGGTATGGTAATTTCAGAGGAAGTGAAGGAAATTTTTCTTCCCTCGATCTCCTGCAACTGGTTATAAGAGCCTTTGAAGTACAGTACATAGTCTGCTTTAACAAAACATTGACCATGTCGGCTGATTTCAACTTTAAATGACAGGAAATTAGGGTAAGTAGTTTATGTATTTGTATACATATACCCTATTTCCACAGGAATTGACAGTAGGGCCTCTCACAGCTGATTCAATTCGACTGAATTGTACTTTGATTACTTACATTGATCCTTTAAAGGTAAATCACATTTCATCACAATGGCCACGAAATACTGCATATCAGGTAATGATAGACCAAATCAACATGCTATAATAAAGACAACATAATGGATTTCTAAGGCGGTGATTTTCAGAGAGAAAAAAAATGTTTGGTTGTAGAAGTAGCTGAACTGAAATTTCTAATTTGCATTTTTAAACATTTTTCAAAAGAGGAGAAAACTGTATCAGTCTTTCAGCAAATGACCAAAAAAACTGGATATGTGGTTGCATTGAGGATAATAATAATAATAATAATAATAATAATAATAATAATAATAATAATAATAATAATAATAATAATAATAATAATAATAATAATAATAATAATAATTAAGCCTTTATTAGTCCCACAATGGGGAAATTCAGTTCTCTGCATTTTGACCCATCCCGGAAGAGCAGTGGGCTGCAATGAAGCGCCCGGGGAGCAATTTTGGGGTTAGGTGTCTTGCTCAAGGACACCTCCGCATGTTGCCTGTAGAGGGGTTCGAACCACCGACCTTGTGGTTGCGGGTCAAGCACTCTACCTCATGTGCCACAGCTGCCCCAGGATGCTTTTATCCTTAAGTAAAAAAAAAAATGCTTTTATCCTTAAGTAAAATTAAATAATGTGGTCTACAAATGAGTTCTAGAAGATAGTAATAACCAAAGTGCCTTTGAGTGTAGTTGTGAAATTTGAGAAATGTGAAAGAACATTTTCTTTTAAAAAGCTGAAGAGGCACACATACAAGACAAGTCACTCTATTATTTGGGGCCTTTTATTAAGAGAGAAAGTAGTGCGGTCCTTGTTGTAGGAGTCCTGAACTTTTGACATAAAACAAAGTAGAAATAATACAAAATAAATATGTATTAACCAGAAAAAGAAGGGGTTCTGTTTGGGAGCACTTCAGTTTAGTTTGGGCACCAATGACCTCCGAGGATCCAAGGACTATTGGTCCAACACCCCGAGAAAGATGGATTCCGCTGCAAGGAATGGGATGGGATTATCTCTCTGGCACAGGAGCCAGAAGAAAGGGAGCAACCGAACATCTCTGGGTGGTGAAAAATGAGGGCGCGAGATACTATTTCTCCTTTAATTCACAAGGGGTGGCCTGGCTCTGCCTGCGATAAGACACAAGTGATCAACATCCTTTGAGTCTGCGGTGACTTGGCCTCCTAGCCGCTCCCCTCCCTTCTCCCTCGCTGATATGTAGGATGTATTTTGCTTCCTCCAACAGGTACATTGCAGGTAGAAAAGAAAATGGAAAGGAAGGAGGGGGGTGAGGAATCATTTGGAAGCTGTAGGCACAGAGCTACCACATACAGCAGAGCCCAGATCTGGATTTATGATCATGAGCAGTGGAGAGTGCTCCATTGGGCCTGGGGGGGACTGTTGAGACACTTTTAGGCTCCCTTTTTTCATTTCCTGTCTTGTTTTCACATTCTTTGTATTGTACATTGCACTTTCTCCAAGGACAAAACACCCCTCAAAACATAACTCTGTCTCAAACCTTTAACTTTCTCCTCTATCCTCATTCAAGCGCTGCTAATAAATAAATAAATCTACATGCCTGGTCTGATAAATGTCTGGCTCCGCAGATTGGAGGTGTTTTTACCCATGGGCAACTTTAGTGATATTAGAGCATCTTGACAGATTTTTTATTTTTTTGGTTCATTTGTGAATATTTAAATGACCTAAATGAAAAGAATCTCACTCGCTTCATTTAAAGCATTGTCAACACCCGGCACTTACAGTCTGGTGGCTCAGTTTGCTTCAAAATATACAGTGTGAAGTATTCAATGAAATTAAGCAACATTTGACGGAACAATATCCCTCGTTTTATGTGTTGTAATAAATTCACCATTCGCTAAATGTTGCATTATTAAAGGATAAGGAGCTACAACTCCAAAGCTGCTGAATAATGATACACATTCTTTGTTTTGAACTGAAAAGCTACCTTAATTAGATAAATAGATTCAGTCTGTAAATGGTATGATCAAGAATTAGCTAATTAGTTTGTTTCATGACAGCGATATCAGTCTCTTTTCACATTAAAGACTTGTGTTCTGAATAGCGTTGGGAGAGTGAACAAAGGGATCCCATCAGAGATAGAAAAGATGCACGTCGAGAGAACTGAGTTTGTTTACTTGTTTTCTTCTTCTTTTTGATTTCCTTTTAGTCAGCTTTACTTGGTTTGGTTAAGAGGCATTACAGCTGCAAACATTCAGAGTGAGCGGTGTGGTAGAAAGATGTAAAGAAAAGATCACATTCGCAAAAGCAATTTCGAGTGCCAACATGAAAGAACGAGGAAAGCAAAACAATTAAGAAAATGTTGGGTCTGTTATCTGAATCCTCTATCTCCCAGGTGATACGAGTTGTAATGGAAGTCCCCTTCCCTGTTGTACACTCCACCCAGAGCTGGCTCCACTGTGGCTCTATCTCACCTCGGTCCGGACAAATGTGAGTGATTGCCGTCTGGGCTATTTCAGGAGCCGGCAGGTTTACACTGAGACTCACTCTGCCTCGCCACAAGCTCCACCCTTCTCCACCCATGCCCACTGTTGTCACAACCAATGGAAGCGATGGTTTCTCAAAGCACCCCAAGCCCTGATTAAATCTCCACCTCTGAAATACCAGAGTTTGGGCTGGCATATACTCAATATAGGCTGTTAATTACATTCCTCTAATTTATTCATCGCAAAATGATAATTGTTTAACATGGCATAATCCAACTATGTTTGATCCATTGCTGCAGGTTTGTGGGACGGAAAAAAAAGCAAATTTCCAAACTAATAAAACAAGTGCAACAACAAAGGATTCAAACTTTTCAGACCACACCCTTCAAAAAGTGTAAATGATTTGCTTCTACTGACCAGTTTCTAAATGAACACACACGTTGCTAACTTGAACTATGCATAATGTTGCAATTTTTCACACCCATCAGAGAAAGTATTTCGCTTTTGGATCAGTTTGTTAAGTAAAAACAAAGACATGGAGTCCTGGTAGTATCAAAAGATGAATTTACCATGCAGATATTCATGTTTTCCTAATTTTCCCAGTTTTTTTCCTCTAGTATCACCATGATGATGACATTTGTAGTTTTCAGGGAAATATCTTGAAAATGATTGGATGGAATTTGTAACACTTAGTTCAGTCAATGGTTGATTGTAATGACTTGTTAACCCCCTGACATCAGGTCAACATACATTACAATCGGCCTCTGCTTGTACTTGTGGTGCTAATCAGCACATGTTAGCATGCTAACATACTAAAATAAGATGGTAAATGATATATAAATTATACCTAAACATCAGTATGATGACATTGTCATTGTTACCATGTTAGCATGCTAGTGATAGCATTTTGCCTGCACTGCACTTGTAACAGCCTTACAAAGCCGTCAGGGGGACAAAACTTGAAAAATCCCCCAAAACATTGTGTATTTGTATATTCAAAACATTAACACTAGTAAACACAAAACACATGGATTGCATGAGAATAATATAACTATTGATGTCAGATACCTTCAAAAACTAAACACAAGGTACAGTGCACAGTCTGCCTGATAAATGACCGCCTGTGACATATTCTCTGCCAGCTATTGTGTATTGCAATGCTCTCAGAGTGTGTGCAGAACACAACGTTTTCATTGTCGGGTCCTTTACTGAGTAAGGAGTAAACTTCCTGGATCTTTTAAGAAAAGACTGACTTAATCATTGTCATTTTCCTCTGTTTGTTCTCATTTGCATATCTTCCAGCCAACCAGAGTTGTCTATTCAACAATAAAAACACAAACTTAATTGATTTTCATAGTTATCAAACGTCAAAACCATGCATCTGAGAAATAAGATATTTTGCACATCTAAAATATCACAAATGCATCTTCCAGTGTCATCTTTTTGGATGGAAATGCATCTGTTTTGATTGCTTTGTAATGAAGCTCACCGTTCCTTTGAAAGATTCTCATTCTTTGAAATTAAGGTGGATCTGCTATGGTGCATTTCCTAATGACATCCCATCTCCTGCAACAGTCCTGACATTTTGATTGTCTTATTTGTTTTGCACTCTTTACCTTATCTTTGAAGGTCACTCTTAAATTACATTAAAGCATGCAAATCACTCTATCCACAGTCCACCTTTAACGCTTTATGAGTAGGACAGAGCAGAGGGAGCATGTACAAACAACAACTGGAGTGAATATTACAGTGTGATCTTGAGTCTTTTCATACATTTTTGAATCAAGCAATAATTAACTGAGAGACTCTCACGTCCTCTCCCAACTAACCCCACCTTCCTCCCCCACTCATTGGAAAATTGACTGTAATAGTCCACAGAGATGTCAGAGGTCAGCTACCGAATGGTTTCTCAGGTGCTGGCAGTGATGTTGGACAATGACACTAATGCTGAGACTGAGAAATCTCTTGTAAGGGGTGCCCTTCAATTTGCCAGTCAAAAGTCTTATTCATACAGGCCTTTTATTACTCAAGGTCCTCCTGTGATCCTTAATAACTGCAAAGGTAGTCTGTGTTCTAAGTCTTTCAGTCAAATTTTCCCCATAAATGACTTGCCATTTTACCAAACAGGGGTGACATGATAATATAACACTTGTGTGAATCCACACTTTAGTGATTTTGGGTTGTATTTCTTTTTGCAAGGAGATCTGGTTGGCTTTCCCCCCCTACTTTTAACTCCCCCTCCTCCTTCATGTCAAGAATTATGGAGTCTGCAGTGGAAATTATTAATGAGGGCTTTATTAGATTTCCGACTGCAAATTCAGAGGGCTCTTCTAGCTACTCAGCATTCGGAAAAAAGCTCAAATTATTTCATCAGTAAATTTCGAGTGAATTACTAAAAAGACTCTCAATGTGCTGGAAGAATCACAGACACTCCTTAAAGTTCCTGATTCATGAATTAGTACAGTGGTGGAAGGACAAATCTTCTCCTTAAATAATGTTGCAAAGTAGTAGTGGCCATGTTTCAGATAGCAGCCCAGTCCCTCTTGATAAGACCTTTATACAGGATTCTGGAGTTCCCGTTCTCGATTAAGAATCCATATTGTAGTATATATGTATATATGCCTCGGGAACATATACGCTCTCCTACTCCAAGCTAAATAACAGTCTGGGACGAGCGCTGACTCTTCATGGATGTAAAGAGCCATTGTGTCACATATTCTCCACATCCATCCTGTTAGTAATATGCCTGCTCTTGCCAGCGTATATTTGAATATTTCATTCAAGACAGATGGATTCCTAATCTTAGCTCCAAGCTGTGGCGTTTTGTCACCGATCCATTTTCCAATCAGGCAGTCTCCATCTACTCCACCATTTTTCCTCCCTCGCTGCTCTGTTTTGTCCTCCCTCTGGCTCTGCCACCCATCGCTCACTCACTCAACTTTTCTTTTTGCCCTCTTTCTTTCCTGGTGACATACTTTTTCTGAGGTGCATCAGTTTTAGACGCTTGAATATTTAATTTTCACCAACATATATTATGTTGGGATTAATGAGCATGAATTAATTTTACATCTTGACATATTATTGGCTTAAGGGAGTGGGAGGAGAAATGATGACTGGCGATGTTGTAGAAAAAAATGATTGCTTTGTTGTTAAAAGGGGCTCTGGCTGAACATCATAGTACGAGTTGAGTATAAGTACACTTCATTACTTGTATTTGAATGCATACAAGACAATAGAAAAAAAGGAGGTGATAGAAATTACTCTGCATGTGCTAATTGCTCATCATGGCTGGGCTGCAGAGCAGAACAATTTCATTTTTACCACAGTGGTTTCAGATTTGCATGTGTTAAGTAATAGTCTCACCCACAATTCTTTGTTACACAGTGGTAAGTACCTAATGAATAATGAATGTGGAAGGACCTCGGAAAGTAACCTTAAAGTGTTGCTCAAGCTCTCCCAATGGACAAATCAATACACAGGTAATAAACATTACCATAGCAACCAGGTAATCCTAAAACAATTATTTATTAACATTGTGCGCCTGGTGATTCAACCAACAAACAAAGAAAGAGAAAAAGAAAAAAAATGTATTAATGTAATTAATTCTTGATTATGATTCAGACAAGTCAGATTTTTACCTTCGGGCAGATGCTTCTCATTTGTATAAAGTGAGAGAAAAGTTTTTTCCAATTACATTTTTTTCTTTTGGGGGTGAAAATTAAACTTTTCTCATCAATCCTTATCAGCCACTCACCCATAATAATAGATAAGGGTTTGTTTACCTAAATCTCTAATGGTTCATCTCCCCAATGAGTGTTTGTACGCTACAATTAATTATCACTTCTAAATTTACGGGCGAGAGCAGCATCCAAACAATTACAGCTTTCATTCGCTTACTGAACAATGGTCCATCTATCTCTCTGATGCGATGGACTCTGCTTTGATGTGAGATTGGTCGCCATGACAAAATGTCCAGACTAAGGCCTCAATAAAAGACTGAGGAGCATCAAAATGAGCTCAGGATACATTTTGTTTGACACGTTTCACAAAAAGTGAATCAGGAAAATATATTTGTTATTCTTCAAGTATTCGAAAATAGTCTGGTCTGAAGCTTGCAAACAGTAGGTCTGTATGTTAGTATGTAATGGTTGTATTTGAGTGTGTGGTGCGTATGTGTGTTTGTGTGTCCCTCTGGGTTTTCAGATCCTGTTAATTGCAGCCTTCCTGCTGCTTTAAAAAGTTGTGACTAGCTCTACCCCACTACTGTCACTCCACTTTCATTATTTACCCATTCAAATGAGAGAAAAATGTTCACGTCGACGTTAATGACTCCACAAGAGAGCGGAAGAAGAAAGCCTAAACTAATTAAGGCAACTGACTCACCTCACCATTACAGAGAATTTAGTGGGGAATTTGCAGTGTACTCCGACATCCCCCTTTCTTTTAATTACCAAACGCTTCTCAAAGTTTTTCCACCTCCAACAAACAACCAGCAAAGGGATGAAAGTCCATGACTGGACTGGATTTTAACAGCAGGACTTTGGGATTGTTGTGGGTTTTAGTGAAGTGAGGAGTATCTATCACCTTTATACTTTTTTTGGTAATATATTTTGTTTTCTTGAGGGTGGCTTGATTGATGGGAAAGTAGGATATGCATATACATATATATATAAATAAGCTTAATGCTTCTGCCTATGCTTTTTCAGTTGTATTGTATACCATATTATATATAGGCTGTATACATTGTATTGTGTGTGATGACTGAATAAAAACACTAACTACCTAACTAAGTACTACAGGAATTATGCACTGTTTCTGAAACTGATGGCTAACATTTATTTATAGTCATTGTTCATTAATATTAAAGAGGTAAATGTGGGTGAACTCCACCTATATTACCCATCAAAATCCGTTTATGGGTCCTGGGGAGTTTGACCACATTTATAAAAAAAGTTATTCAAGATTTGTCATGGCTAGGCAGTGCCGCCATTCTCATCACCCATTATCCCTGCAATAAACCTTTCACTTTATTTCACTCCACTTCTCTTAGTTTGGGTCCAAACCTACAGACCGCCACAAGATTATAACTATTTGAAATCTATATACAGTCGTTCTATCCTTTAAAGGAAAATACCAGATTATTACAATTTGGGTCGGATTTTTTGAAGTTTTGGCCATCATTCATTCTCTTTGTTACACATATTCAAAAAGTAATTGCGAAGGTTTGAACAAATTTAAATGATGAGGGAAGGAGCATGAGCGGTAAGACAATCAGACTGGCTGCAGATTAAATAAACCACATTATTTAGAGATAAATGGCAAATGACTGTAGCATATTGCTACATCTAACAGGATAAGCCACGCTACAACAATATCGGGAGCAGAGCAGGCCGACAGTTAGAAATTTTAACATTTTCTCAGGGTTTTGCTAACCCTAGTGAATACTGATCTACTTTTTTTGGGGCATTTTTGTTTAAAATATGACTTTAAATGTGAAGATATATACGTTATCAAATTTGTTGTGGTTAATTTTAATCCGATTGTCTAATCAATTAATAAAATAATAGATTTTGCAGTGGAGGAGTCAGAAATGGTTGGCTGTATAAGCCTTACATATTGGAGTGTTTATAGTATGTATTAATGGCAAGTGCGTTAAAAATGAATGGCCTGTGAATGACAGATTCCCAAGCTCATGAAAAAAAACGGCGAGAGGGATTTAGATGAAATGGCAATGCAGAACCGGCAAGACTGATCTCCTCTTTCAGCGGAGGCGACTCCAACAGAAGTACCTGCTAAGCAAATTTATTTCACTCGAGTTTAATGCCCCCGGCCTCTCCCTGTTTTCCTCTCCCTCTCTCCTTCAACCCCCCTCCCTCTCTCTCTCTCTCTCTCTCTCTCTTACTTCCACAAAGCCCTTTCACAATACTTCCTAGACAAGCACTTTCCCCCCTTAAATCACATCACATCCCTTTATTTGCAAGCCAGACACTTTTTTAAAGGCAGGCTTTTAAGAAATTAATCTGGATGTTGAAAAACACTATTACTAATACCTGCACAGACACTGAGAAAGCAATCCTGACTATTGAGCGGGTGGTAAATTGCCAATTAGTGGTAACATTGTACTGTGAGGCCTGTATACGTTTACTGTAAGGTGGCTCTCCTGTGCTGTAAGACTGCCTGTCAGTCAAAGAGAACCTTGGGCAATTTTGTATTTCATTAAGTAATAGTTAATGAAGATAGGTATTACTCCCTTCCATGGGGACAAAGGGACTAAGCTATCATTATAAAACCATATTTCCAAAGGAATAGTGGGGCAGGTATTTGAAAACAGATGATAATTATCTCTTCGTGCTACATTTGATGAGCTGGGTGGCACGAGATCATGTGAGAAAGTGTCAGTATGTATCAGTTATAGTAATCTCATACACCCTCGCCGCTTACAATAGCTACACCTTGAGGCATATTGTGTACTTCGAGGGACACTGGCAGAAAATGAACGTCCTAACAAGCTTGCAGCTGGAGCAGAGAGGTCGGCAGCCAGGACAGCAGGCTTAAACTGGGCATAATCAACAACAATCTGTCACACAAGTGTCTCCTGTTATGTCTTTTTTTTTCTTATGGAAGGTGATATTCTTGGGGCATTGTCACATGATACAAATATGGAAAACATCTGAGAGCAACTTAACAACAAATACATTTCTATTTAAAGTGTTATTTCTTCTCTTTCTCTTTCTTTCTCTCTCTCTTTACATGCCACAAAGCGCCTTCTATTTAAAAAGTCTTCTGTGGCTCTTGCTGGGGCTTTCTATACTTTGAGAAAATAATTCTGTTGATGTCATCAGTGTTATCTTGAATTTGGCTTCAGACTTTAAATTAATGACAGAAAGCCTGTGTTTCGAACTGGGGGCACGTGGTTTGGATTTAAAAGACGATTGCCAGGCAGAATGGGACTAACGAAAGATTATCAAGTTGCATTATGGGTATTTGGGGATTCAGTGTTTTGGGAGTATGAGGGACTAAAAGTCTCCATCTCTTTAATCATTTGTTTTTACATCGGTCTCATAACAAACTTAATGGAAGTGTAAAACTAACTAGCTGGAGAATCCCAAACACACACAAGAACGTGGTCACCCGAAATATGTTGAATAAGCAGATTATTTTATATGCACATATGTAAGGTGTACATGCCAAGGACAAAACCAGAAACCCTACTCCAAATGTCAACTGCATTGTTTTAATTGACTGTCAATTGATTGTTTAAACTTGTTGAAACAACGCTAATGTGTTTTCTTGAACCCTGATGCTGGAGCGAAATCAACATATTAAACTGCAGCGGAAATGTCACAAACACAAACACAATCAGAAGCATGCATGAGGGCTCACATTGGCAGACACACACACACACACACACACACACACACACACACACACACACACACACACACACACACACACACACACACACACACACACACACACACACACACACACACACACACACAATTCCACTTTATCTGGACAGCTAAGCAGCTCTGAGGACATCGTGTTCAATCTTAAGGTGTATTTTATGATCTCTGTTGCCTGAGCGAAGATATTGGATACAGTATATTCTCACTAACAACATTAATTCACAATGCCTGTGAATGACTGTGGTACACTGGAGTGCATTTGAAACCCTTTGAAATCATATTCCATTATCTATCTGACAGTATATCAGGCATACTGTTAACTGCCTCAAGACATTTCAGATTACGATCACGGTTGGATTGAATAATATCATATTCATTCTTACATTCCTCTCTTTCATTTTGAACAGCAATTCTAAAAATACAAAAATAAATATGGGATGCTATGTATAGATATAGAATCTACTGTATGAGTTGGCAGAGTTAGTGATCTCCCAGGGAAGACAAAAACACAGGCACTACACAAGTTAATCAAGGTTTGCATGTTTACCCTCCGGCTCTATGACGGCTGTCTCCAAGATTTCTCGATTTCTCGCTCACATAAAGCCTAATATTTACAGGGGGGCAAAATGTTTAGAGCTTCTGTCAAGGTTGTGAAGATTCACTCAACATTTGAAAGGTAGACCTGAGGTGATATTTTCCTCACAACTGTTAGAGAAGGAGACAGCAAGAGAACTGCAACTGTGTGTGGGAGGGGTTGGGGAAAAAAGTGCGTTGTTGTTGCATGCTGGAGAAACAAAAACAAAAAGGGGAAATTCACTGTAATGGAGTTTAGTTTGACACATCAGCACTGCAAATCTCTGCCCCTGTGTTCGACAAAGACATGCACAGTAGCTCCCATTTTTTAAAGAGCCAGGTTTGTTGGATGAATACAGCAGAGTAAATGTCAAGGTTTCTAAAGGTCTTGAAATAGTGTTTATCAAATAAATAGTGCACAGCAGCCGCAGTATTTTAAATTAATTTGTTTTTTGCAGATTTCTTGAAAGGAAAACATTTTTTTGATGATATAAGCAAACACAGATAAGCTGTCTGAAGCAGCCTTTTTTTTTTTTTTTTTTACTTTTTAGCATTTGTTATTTTGACCATAGAAAAACAGGAGGGGAAATGAGAATAATAGCTGTATTGCCTCCATTGAACTTGTGTTTACAAGTTTGTCAGCTCTTCCTACCTGTTTGAAATATTGAGAACTGAATTTCCTGCATTCTGGTGACTTTTAAAGAAGGAAAATAACAGAATATCAGAAAACTGCATAATAATTTCAATACATTTAATTTCACTTTGATTCTCAGGAAAGACTACAGAAAAAATTGCCCCTCTGGCGTGAACCTAAAAATGAGTTTTCATTCATTCATTCTTTTATTTCCATCCATTCATTCTTGCTTTTTGACAGCAGTTAACTTTTGCTGTCAGATGCTGGATAAACTAACATTACAAACAAACTCATCTTTACTTCCCTGGAGTCAACGAGCGATTACCAGATTTCAGCAAACATGCAATGAGCAATTCCGGTGGATAAGCAATTGGACCAGTCCAAACGGGGCCCCTCCCAAACATGTACAGCGCTAGTATGTGATTACCTTGATTAATTGAAGGTAATCTAACAATCCTCTAGTAGATGTTTCATGGTGACTTTATTCTCTTCTGGTCTTTTAAATCACACCAGACATCCTGAAAGAGACAGAAAGACGTCTCATTTGTGTTACAAACATTTCTTGTTTAATGTACCACACTTTCCTGTCACATTACATCAGGTCATGTGAAACGGAACATCCGATAAAAATGTATCGGTGTCTTCTGGGGCAAAAATGACAGAGCCTTTCATGCTGTCAGTTCGAAGTGTGCTGGATCTTTGTCCTGGAGTCAATCTGTGAGGGTTGGTGCAAGTGCAAAAATAAAAGAAGCTCTTTCTGAAAGGAGGTATTCAGATGTGTTTTGTTTGTCAGTGAAGTATAACCAGAGGGGTGGAAGTTTGTCAAAAAAATGAAGAAGTATGAAAGGAAATGAGACTCAACTCTTCAGGCTAAACAGCTTGCCCCAGATACAATTATTTGGGTGAATGGTTGTGAGGCCTGTAAAATGTTAAGAGAAACAAATTGATCTATTTGACTGTATTTTATTGTTTTTATTCCACCAAGGGAGCTTATTCTGGTCGTTTCATTATAACTCAGATCTTGTTTCTGTAATTTTAGCCATACCCAATAGGAATTACCTTTTTAATTGTACTCTTTGCATCTAATCAAATTAAAGGTGTTCTAAGAAAAAGCCCATTGTGGCTAAAATTAAACTTAAAGTAAAATGATTCTCATTTCTTACAAAGTAGCAGAAATTAAATTGGAAAGTGGTGATGAAAAAATACAGATTGATTAATTTGTGCTTAACATGTTTTGAAGTGTTTTCAACCTTGCTCGTTCATCCTCCCCTTCTCCCCTGCCCGTTGGATGTGGTTGCCATGACAACACCCATTACCTCTTGATTGGAGATCTGATGTAATGAGCGGTGCCATTTATCTGCTGTTAACACAGCAGTAGCAGTATTAGCAGCAGTCAGAGTCGGACAGAGAATGAAAGTCATTAGAGCGAGGGATATACTGGATATGCCTTTATGTCTAAAAGAAGGATTGAGTGCTCATATGATTGCACATGTGGGGCCAGACCCTGGCGCCTGAAGCGTTAGTGTGCATGCAGAGTTTTATGTGCGTAGTTTGTTTTGGAGAGTGGCAGGAGTGATCTCTGGCACAGTGTGACTCGGTGGCCGGCGCCCGAGTATCACACTGCAGATTCTGCTGCCAGCTGAGATTGCAGCACACAAAGATAAGCTCTCTGTCTCCTCTCTAGCTTCACATCCCCACGATGAAGCGGGACAGGATTACATCAAGAGAAATTGGGAGCTCGCTGTTAACAAATCTGCCGCAAAGTGGCACTCTCTGGATTCCCGTCAGTCGGACCAGAAACGAGGGGTTGCCTGTGCACACCAGCTGCCATTATGTGGCATTCAACCAATGATGTGATTATTGATTTGAGGAGAAACACACAGACTAAATGCCTTTAGATTTCTCAACGAAACAAACATTGAAAGTCACTGTTGTCATTGCTAACAATTCGATGGGCTATGTAAGGCGCTAGCTTGGCTACTCCAATTAAGTTGAGGGACAGAATAAAGGGATTGCTGCATGGTAAATCACAATCTTTTCTCATTTCTTCTCTTTGTGTAACCCCCCTCCCCCCAAAAAAAAGTGTCACTGTGAATCAATTCTGCCACCACTATCCTGGATATGCAACAAATAAAAAGTGACATCAAATTATTTCCAAGCTGATAGATGCTACACTAGCTTTGTCAGTGTTGTCACCTCTTTGGAGAGCTCTTTCTAGTTTAGAATAATTGAAAGAGTAACTGAGTTTTCAGACGAGTCAGAAATGGTGGAAAAGTTGGCACAGGCAAGATTTCTTCCTCTCTTTCTCTTCTTTTATCGGCATCATTTTGTTCTTTTTTCATTCAAGGGAAAAAAAATAATGATATTGGAGTGCCATGGAAAAATAAATAAATAAATATGAAAAAAAAGAAAGGAAATGAGCATTGTGCGACGTAAAATATGACTTCAAAGTCATGACACTGACAAGACAACAAAGCCACACAGATCGAGGTACTACACACCTGAGGTTCGAGTATTCGTCATTAAAGAAGAAAAATGAAAAACAAACAACAACAACAAAAAAAAGCATTGCAAAAAGGACAGCGACAGTATGAGATGTTGACTATTTTCTCTTTTATTGCCCCGGATTCCCCTGAGTCTGCTGCCAAAAGAGCTGTTTTGATGAAGAATATGAGTGATGCAGCCCTCTGCGTCCATCTAGATTGCCTTTATACCGAGAGGACAAAGTTCAGCCTGTAAAACTTACTGTAAGGATGCTGCAGTCTGGGACCCAATAGTTAATATACAACAGTGCAGTTTCGGTTAAATAGCTGTTATTCTAATATTGATATATGGAATAAACTAGATCAAAAGTTGTAAAACTTTGCCATTACCTTTTGCAAACATTTCCGATTTTTTAAACCATTATTTTAACTATTTCACCATTTGTCTTTTACTTTACTTTTCACTGTTTCAGCTTACTTTAGTTATACATTTCAACCTTTAATACATTATGTTGGGTACTTTTTCTATTGTTCAACCATTTCTTATAGCTATCTAAATTTAGACATCTCTGTTGGCTTGTTCGGTAGTTTTCACACAATCACACATCGTGTTCAAATGTTAACACCAACTCCATATGTGGATTTATTTCTCTAATATAGACATTTCTGTTTTACCAAATTAGCTGATCTACTCCACATTTTTTCCCGTGGCAACTGGAGAAGAACCCCTGTGGTACGAGTGGGAAATCACAACAATGGAGAATAGTTCACACTTGACAGAGTTGTAAACAGAGATGCCTCTTCTCTCTCCTGTGCTTGCAAATACCACCACACAAACATTTACATGTGACACACACTCTCCACAAACCCCCCCAACATGATCCCAAACAGATCCGCGACACTGTGTATCTTGTGTGTGTGTGTCGCTTCATTAGGTGTGAATCCAATCAGTCACCCAGGCTGCAGCTTGGCACGTCAACCCGGCCTGTAACCCGTCTGTCAGTCAAACGGCTGGAGTTCATTAGAGACACTGGGAGTAGTTGACAACTCCCCACGGATCTGACCTGTGTGTACAAACGCAGGTGATCTGACCCTCTAGGTCCTCGGAGGATATCATCAATTAAACAAAGATATGTCTCTTGAGAGGAGGAAAATATGAGCAAAAAACACTCAGAGATCTATAAAAAAAGGGCCTGTGGAATGCGCAAGGTCTATACAGAGAAGCAAGCAGGGGAGAATTGAAAAGAAAACACTGCTTTTCTGTTTCTGCCGCAGGTTGTTAGGAATTAATAAAACACTGGCACATCATTTGAGCCTGGTGGCCAGTTAGCTGCACTGTATTTGTGGCTAAAGAGACATTTAGATTCAAAGAGATGCCATTCAGCATTGCAAAAGACAAGTTGCTCTCAAGCTACAAATACATCATCCAGTAGACAGGCGTGTGCTACATCGAAGGTCAAGGATGTGATTTCTTACTATTGCATACTGACTCGAAATTCTATTGAAGCACTTAGCAGATTTAATAAAGCACACACATGAGCAACTGCACAAATCAAGTTTTTAATGTGAGGACCAAGCATTACAATCTCTTCATTTCTATCAAACTGAATTGGAATTGAAGGAGGATGCCCTAGAATAGCTTTGTCCTGGGTAAACAAAAGTTAAGGGAAATCTGTTGTGTGGCTACGAACGTCTTAACACTCCTTCCTTTTAGTAAGATTAGAATGTAAAATATTAATTGAAAAAGGGCTTAATAATACATGGCGGGTATTAAAAATTGAATTAATTCAAATTCAATCCATGAATTTTTAAAGGTACATTATTAAGAGTGCACCAACAAGCCATTTCATTGATGTAGTGCCATAACGCTGAAACTTAAGTCCCACCTACTGCTCCCCCATTTATTTCCCACATGCTTAACGGAAGTCTTTAGGAAAGACTAACGGCCAGTTTGACAGCAAGGTGAAGTAAAGCGCCTCCACCGTTCCTCCCTGCCTCCATTTAGCATTAGTGCTCACACCTCCTTGTAAACTGATTGCTGACAGGAGGCGAAAAAACGGGGCCCAGGGTCAATAATTTAAGGAACTTGAGGCTAATTTTAATCTATTACCCTGCTATGTGCATACACTGTGTCAAAGGTAAGGCCGACGAGGGATCCGTCATGTGATTCATACTCCGGGAGGAGAATTAGTTTCATGACACATCATAATTTAATACATTTTAAGGAACTCAGCATGACTTTGCCAGGCTGATGGAGGGAGGGAAGAGAGAAAGAAGGGAGACGAAGAACGAGAAGGATATTAAATTATGAAGCACCTTAACAGAGCAATCTGTCTTAAAGAGACATGATTGCTTTACCGCTGTGGATTGATGAAAATCTGTTTGTAAGGGGCCGTGTAAAGGCCACAAAGGCTGTAATGGGTGGAACTCTGTGCTCTGGCTCTGACCATATCCGACCAGTGGATGAACTTATGGAGTACATTTAAATATAAACTTTGTAATTCAGCACCACTTCATGACAAGGTACTTTATAAGGGTCTTATATAATGGTAGCCTACAGCAAAGTGCTATAATTAATGGTAAATAAATAATTTGTCAATAATATATAGGTCATTGACAATACAAGGATTATTTATTGGTTGCAATTAGAAAAGCCAAAAACCCAAAATGTTTTTTTATTGATGTTGATTAACAACAACACTGAGTTTAAATTAAACAAATAAATAACACTAATAGGTATGTTAATATATAATAATACACGTGTTATATTTTTTCTCGTATGCAACCGAGAAGAATTACAGCAACAAGTACAATTTTTGCCAACACAGTGACCTAAACGATTATTACAGATATATAAAGCATTACTAATTTATTTATTAACATTAATAAAACAAGCAGTTACAAGTTGTAACTAACTTAGAAGTAAAGTTATAAGTTAATAAAGAAGAGGACTTCAAATTTTGATCTTGTATTATTTGGCTTATTATTGATCAATAAAGTATTAATAAATGCATATTAACACAAATAAACTGTAGTTACATGCTATAAAGCATTCATAAAGAGTAATGTATTAGGAGGTTATCTTAAGTTTTTGAAACATGACAACAATAAAACCAAAAGTTACTTTTTTCATTGTCTGACAGTTTTTCTTCCCGTCTTTAATCCAGCATGAGAGTGCAGCGTTTTTCACCCAAAGTATACTTGAAGTTACACCCTGACAGGTAAGGTCAAGCACCCTTTTCTTTCGTTTCCTCTCATTTCCCTCTCTATTCACTGCAGTCGCACAGGCTTTGTCTCGGCTGTGTTCATGCCTTTCAGCATGGGCTGTAGCGGGGAATAGTAAACTAGCCTATCGCTGCCAGGGCTTACTTCAGAGAGCAGGAAGGCTTTGGCTGTCATAGGTTCTCAGGATCAGAGCCGAGAGCGGGGACACTTCATTTGTCGGTGCTGAGAAGGAGAAGAAGGTGGAGGAGGAGCAGGGAGGGGGTGGGGGTAGGTGGTGTGTGTGCCAGGGTCAAGTGCTGTGGAAAAAGCCGGGCAGTTATCCAATAGAGCTTTGCTCTCCTCTCTGCTCTCTGTTAGTGTCTTATGCAGCCCACTCTGTCCTGAGGCTTTCCAGGCTTTGCCGGTTCTGTTGTGGCAAGGGCATCCTGGATCAGCATTTGAAAGGCATTATAACTGGAAGAACCAGAGCTGGTCTGTTAAACCTGCAATGCATCAGCAATTCATGAGATGTAAGAGGCCTATCTGAGGAAGCAAAGCATATGGATCAGATGACTTTATGTGACTTTCCTGTGGAAATGAACAGAGATCAGCACTTCAAAAGGAGAATATTGAGTGGCGTGTGTTTAAATAAAGTATTCTGAACGTGGCAAATGTAAGTGGATTAAAAGGAATCTTGTCTCTTATTTGCAACTTAATTGCTTGTGCAAAGTTCTTCATTTCAGAAACAGAAGGGAAGGTGCTATAATATTGTTTTGAACAGGCGCTGTAGACAAATCCGGTAACACAAACGTTTTACACGTCCAGGTAATGTGTTAGTGAGCTGAGAAATTGCACATTTGTTGTTGTGTTAAACAATACTCATGGGAAGAGCGAAGGAGTTATCCACAAGGGAAGATGACAAGGAGAAGTGAAGCCTCTTTACTTCCTTTGTTTGAATCCCCGAGTAAATGTTAAGTGGGTAAGTGGATTCACAAACTCCTCATACATACATACATACATCCGCACACCTGGACGCTGCAGAACCAAAAGGGGCTACTTGACAGGCACATAGGGGCTAATCCCTCCTCACCAAGCTATTTGTGAAAATAAGGGGAAAAAAGAGCAGAAGGAGGAGGATAAAGAGGAGAGAGGAGATCAGAGAGGAAAGAAGTGAGAGGAGACAGGGCGGAGGGGAGAGGGGAAGTCTTATCATTGGGAAGGGCGGTGGGGGGGGGAGAGGAGATAACACTTGACGAGTCACTGAGCCATACAGAGGATGTGGTCATCTGACAAACTGGAAGCCCACCAATCTGCCACCTACAAGCCAGTCTGACAGGTAAAACCTATTTGATGGATAAGATACATCAAAGTCAAAAGATACCTGTAACTTTTTATGACTTTTTACATTTTGTCTGCTCTGTTTGTCTATACTTTGGGATTTGCTTGCTGTTTTTCTGTTAAATCTGACCGTGAGCAGGTTGTATCGTTGAAAAACAATTGGCCTTTTCGCAGTTACAGTACAATACTCTATGTATGACGTGGTACCATCCAACCGTGAAATTCTCTGCTGCCTTGATGGCCATCAGGCAAATGCTTTTTGAGACATGTGGTGACTGACTTAATGATTAATTACAGACTCAAGCCACTGTATGACTTTAAATAAAAAGGTTAATATACTCTTGCCACAGTACATGCTGTTATATAAAATTGCTTTTAAATGTGTTTTTTTACAATTTCACTCCTATTTCCCAAAATGAATGTTGGACAACGTTTAGAACTTTTCATCAGCTGATCAGAGGTCAGAGGTCACTCACATATGTCATCTCAAACAAAGGGATTATACAAAGATATTGCGAATTCAGAGCCATGTTATCTATCAGAAAAGAGTAGTTGGACAATTTGAAAAGTAAACTTATTATATATATATCACTTTCTTCCAGGCATGTTGATACCATCAGGGGCTTGTTTAGGGCCTGGCTATTGGGCTACAGCATAGCCAATGGTCTTTTTTTACTGCCAACATATTTCATATGTATATTAATCATTAGCTCATGCAACAACTGAAGATCTTGTGTAACAAATGTAAGTATATGTTAGCATACAGACATGGGAATTCTCTCATTCTTCCCATTTAACTCTCAGCAAAACAGCTAATAAATGGATTTTCCAAGATGTCGAACTATTACATTTGTTCTGTACTTGTACTTTAGTACTTTTTCTAAGTTTCTCTTCATCATCTCTTTAAGGTAGGACCTTTATTTTCCGCTTGATTGATTCCAACGCTAGTCAGATCGAGGTTGTCATCGCCACCATCACAAACATGTCATCTTTCATCAACATCACCACCTGCATCACCGTGATTACCAGCAGCATCACATGAACCACCATCCCCATCATCATCACAATCATCAAAACGCTTCACAACTCCTGACAGTAGCCATGGAGAACCGTTCACCCGTACTGCTTCCACAACACCCCGATGAAGGTTAAAACCTCAATGTCAACGGCGCGTCTCTGGGCTCCCTGAGAACAGACTGCATACCCGCTGGAAATCCCCGTTCCTATTCCCAACCAGCCAAAGCATGCACTCACTGCTCCACTATCCCCTAGAAGCATTCCAGGAATATGTTCTCTTTTTAATTAATTAGCCGAGATAGATTTTTTTTTTTTTAATCCAGGGTTGTAGTTTTCAGTAGGCGGGAGTTATATATTAATAAGAGTGAAGCAAACCTTACAAATGATTATGGACTTGTACAGCAGACAGGGCACTAGTGATGTACTGCACATACTTATGTAGTTTAAAGTCATTAAATCTAACTATACTATTTATGGTCTGAATTTATAAGCAAAATCCATTACATTTCTTAACATTCTGTAATTACCTGTATATAATTGGTCATTGTTAGTGACAGAGTCCGACATTCCCACACAGGATTGAAATTACCACCAAAGATCAAGATATTCACAGGGAACAATGCAGCATTTAATCCACCTTTATTGTACAACTATTATTTTTGAAATGAAACAAAGTGAATAGCATCAGTTAGTGGTTCCTGGTGTAGCTGATAGACTTAATGAGCTGAAGATAGTAAAATGAATACCTTCCACTGGAAAACAAAGCGAGATCTGATGATCTCCAAGGAGTTTGCTTTACTTTGTCGGTTTATTTAGCTCCTACTTTAAGTGCATGGATGTGTCAAGTGATTTCACTGAGCCATTCTTCTCTTGTTATTAGACAGACAACACTTCCCTTTTCAGCAGAGAGTGGCTTATTAACCCACTCACAATGTCCTCTTGTTTTTCTTTGGTTGTTTTTCTTTGGTTGTTTTTTTTTTTTTTTGCCTGGCATAATTACTTGGAGAAATTGTCTTGATTAAAACTCTTGGAGGGGAAAGAGGGAAACAGAAAATTGCCAACAGCAGTTAGTTTATAGTTTAAAAATGAAGATTGTTCAATCGCTCCCTTTTCCTCAGAAATAAATGTTAATCTGTTACCCAAAAAAAAAAAAAAAAAAAAAAAAAGAATCTGTCTAAGGCAGATGTTGAAATTATAGTGAAACAGTATGAAGCTAAATGTGCAAATTAACAACAGAATAAATTGTTTAAAGAGAATGACTCTACATGAATGTACTGGTTTGAAATACTTTCCTGTTTTCCACAAATTCTGCAGGTACAGTGAACAGCGCTTGGGGAAAGGTTGCGTGTGAGTAAATGCACAACTTTTATCACATAAGGAAAATGAGACTAGAGCTGGCAGAAATATGCAATATGACTATGCATTAGCAGAATAAATCAAACATCCACTTGAATGGTAACTTTCCTGATTTTCAACCGGTTTCTATTGTTCCAATGTGGGTGGTATGTGCAACTGAAGGATGTTTGACTGCCCTGCAAGTTACAAGGGCAACGGAGATATGAATACTTTTTTCTAATTAACCAACAAAGCATTGGATATATGGAAATTGAACACTGACAGGGACATCTGAGCATGAGGTATTACGCTGTATATATATATATATATATACACACACATGTATGTTTGATTCTATATATGGCCGGCAATTTTTCTGCAATATCTACGAAATCCAATGTTTACAAATATGTAATTACCTCTGGTAGGTGTCATTGTTAGTGGCGGAGAGAGCCATTCCCTTCTAGGAATCAAGTTGCATTCTTACATATTAAGGATTCACAGGAAATGAGGCATGCATTGTCACTGATAATAATAATAATAATAATAATTAAGCCTTTATTAGTCCCACAATGGGGAAATTATTTCTCTGCATTTAACCCATCCCGGAGGAGCAGTGGGCTGCAACGAAGCGCCCGGGGAGCAACTTGGGGTTAGGTGTCTTGCTCAAGGACACCTCGGCATGTTTACTTCTCACTCTCCTAACACCGTATCAGAGGTGTATTACTAATGCAAACTGATTACCTCGCTATTGCTGCTGCACAACTAGGTAAACAGAGTATGTCCTTCATTTTGACAGGAAACATAATACATTTGTCACCAATTAAGGCCAACCGCAATGGTCATTTTTTCAATATTTTGACAGCAAATCAGTTTCAGCTCATGGAAAGGGCCAATTATTCTCTGAATTCTTTATTAAAACAACAAAAGTTTGTTTGTTTCCACTGTCAAAAAAAATCACGAGTGTCTCTTAATCAACCCGGATTGAAATCTTAGGGGTTATACCTTTACACTTAAAGAGAGGTTTACATCAGTCCGGATACTGTTTTTGGTTGGTCCATTTTGATACCACTGGTCCACTCTTTTATGCTGAATTTGTATGCCTTCCTAGTTTGTCAATTTTTTTTAGTTGGTAATCTATATTCACACTGTAATTAAACTGTATAACACTTGGTTAAAAGAGGCTCACAATCTATGAGATCTCAGCAGAGTTATTTTCTGCAAATCTCAGGTTGAAAATCATTGTTCTAACCTTTCCAAATTAACCCAACAGTTATTGTTCCAGTAAATCTTGCATATTATGAATACACTGCTGTAAAAACGCTTAGTGAGAATGTGCCTTAGGTGTAGACATATGGTGGCCCTTTAAATTACAACATGACTCGCCTTCCATCCCAACAAAAAGCATCGACATCTGGCAGCAGATTTTGGGCGGGCTGAGAAACACTGGAGGCATTGTGGGAAGTCTCAGGAGGCAGCCACCTTTATCGTTCATCGGAACAAAAACCAATCAATTCTGTTGTTTGGGGATGATTTGGGCAGGACGGCAACCAACACAAGCAATACCTGCCATTAATGGTTATTTGTTTTTATCCGATGACAGAGCCACAGCACAAGAATGCAAAGTTCATAACGAACACAAATGATGCAGAAAGAGCAAGAAATAGGCTCCACTAATGGTTATGAAGCTGCAAATGTGAGTCAGAGTGTGTTTCATGCCTCCTCACTAACAAGCACATCATTTTCAAAAGTGCACAATGGTGTCAAATCGCCTGGGATGATCCCCCCTTCAACGAGTGCCGGGATTACTGTAAGCTGATTTTCCATAATTTACCCTCACCAAGTGGAAAAGCACAATCCGGATTCGCCTTTTAACTCCCTCTCCTTATCTTGTTCCACTCTCGTCATTGTTGTCCAAAGAACAAATATGAGTTATGTCTGCGAGCCTTGTGCTGCAAATGGGTAAGTTTTCAAGTTGGCAAATTTGCATTGTGGGTCAAATCCATGTATTAGGGCTGCAGTTGATGCTCTAATAGCATGCCGTTCTGTCTTTAGTTTTTTTTAGGATTGACACTGAAACTGTACAGCCTCTGGTTAAACGTCTCTGAGAGGACAGCCTGCGATCCCTATTATCCCTGAATCCAAACCCATCACACACATGTGCTAATAAGACAGATGACACCGTTGTTTTGGGGGGAACTTGCGTAAAGATAATGGAGCAACAGCTCCACACGTTCACAAACAATTTCCTGCAGACCGTACGGTGCTGGAAAAACACAGTGCTTGCTGTAAATGCTGAGCTCCACATCGTTGCAGCTATTACAAAGACTTTGTTTGGAGGACAATAACAGGGTGTCAGAAAGAAAGAAAGTTACTTCCAGTTTGTCAACGGCTCTGTTGAGTCGACATTATAGTCCAACGGTGTGAAGGTAACCTGAACCAGATATAGCTGCTGGTTCAACCTTCTTTACGTACACAGAAGACAGTAATGATATTATTAGTCATGCTAGAGGCAGGATTTGTGAATGCCAATGTCTGTCTGTCAGGCGGTTGGTCAACCACTATATTTGTCTAAAGAAATACCTGCAAAACCAATCTCATTTCCATCAGCCTCAGCTATACATTGTGCTAATGCTAATTATACATTGTTAAACAAAGATGTTGAAGGTGGTATACATTATACCTGCAAAAGGATCAGCATGTTAGCATGTAATGTGAGCATATTAGCATCCTTATGCTAGCAGTTTTGTATGGAAAAATAAGATAACATATTAGCTATCTTTTAACACCAACACATGCTGTTCTTTTATCTCTCCTCTTTTGTATGGCAGAGAAAGTCAAACAAAACTTATTACATTACGTGCTGTTAACTGAGGACACGCTAAATCATAAATTTCTGGCAGAAAGTTTGACGTGATAGTCTCTCCCAAACACAGACAGACAAAGAAACTGGCACGGAGACGAGCCAGGCCCCAGAGCAAATAGTGGAAGGTTGGCTCTCTGTGTTGTATGCATCACCTTCCAGCATTTGTTATTGTTCCTTATTAGGCTTCTGCCCATATTTTTCATCAGCACTCTCCAAGCTGTTTCTACACCCCCCCACCACCACCAGACACACGCAAACACACACACACACACACACACACACACACACACACACACACACACACACACACACACACACACACACACACACACACACACACACACACACACACACACACACACACACACACCATACCGTAATAGGCATTGTTATGTGAATGTCTGGATCAAGCCAGTTCTGACTGAATGACTGTGTATGGCTTTGGTGAATTTCCCAGATTGCACAGTTGAAAAGAAAGTGCAGGTGAATCAATGTGCTATTAAATTATGCATGAATGAAAGATATTTTGTAATAAATTCATGAAACTGGGAGTGCTTAGAAACATTTCCAGGCGAATTGGTCAGCGCGTTTAAGCTTTGTTCAATTTACCGTCATGTTCTACTCTATTGACTAGTGAAGCATAGGTAAAATGCACTGGTTCACCTTATGTATTTTTCATCCAGTAAGGCATTATGCTGTCTGCATTGAGCTTGGCTGCTCTAGCTGTGTCAGCTGTACTTTTACTTCCTTGTTTCATGTACACATTAGTCTGATCCCAACCTATGAAAACATCTACAGTGGAATTCAATTGAGGCAACCAATCAGCCATTTACCCCAACATGTATTAGGAGGACGCTGTTGGTCCAATACAATCTTTTCTGGCCATGGAGTGATAAAGTGGGGAAATAAGCACTCATACATTTGCAGTGCCAGCAGTTATTCTAGCATTAGATCAGTCTCTGAATGATTGCTTGGTTTTGGAGTGAAACAAAAGCATCTTGTTTCATTTTTATCCCTCTTGGGTGCAGTAGAGGGGCTGATTCTGAGTACATGCTGCGGCAGGGATTTATTATTATCATTTTTTTATTATATCATTTAAATACCAACAGGGCTTTTAGTTTGGAATAATAGGGACACCTGAATGGGTTTTGGTCTGGAAATGGGCTTAATTGTCAGTATTAATTTTCAAATGATAAGTTGCAATAAAAATAAATTTTGGGACTGTGCAAAATATTATTAGAGTATAGCAGGGGGTCAGAAGAAAGGGTATTCCAAAAATTTATTGACAGAGCAATCAAGGAATTTTTTTTTTTTTGTGTGGCCAGATTTCATTCAATTATTGGTGTTTATTGATTTGATTATAACATATGAATAAAATATCAAATCACTAAATCAAAAAGAAAGCTTTATGGTGCGCCACTGGCGATTAAAATTGTATTTGACCATATCTGGTGGAAAGCTGTTCTTCATGTGCTCTTCTACAGATAAACCTGTAATAAATACAATCATTGGGAGTTTTGTTTCTGGTAAGTCCAAAATTCACCATTTCTGTTTTTGGTCTCTAACAACTCCTGAGGGAAATATATGTCTCTTTAGCTGCTAAATGCTCCACTATGTTTCGCCAGCTCGTTGCTAACTGTGTCAATCTGCTTTTTGGTGCTTAGCAGGTAATGGACACTGGGTTTTTAGAGCTTTTTCTCTTAGAGTAGCTGCCTGCTGCAGCCAACAACTACGTACGAGAGCGGTAAGAGTAGGCCAAAAATGTCAATTTATGAGCAGCACAGCTAAACAATGAGCTGGAACTCACTATAAAGCTCTGAAAAGATGATGAGAGCAGCAAAATAAGGTGACTTTTCTCTGTAGGTTTATAATGTAAGTGCCCTTTTCACATTGTCCCATTGTTGTCACATATACAGCTGCTTAAACCAAACTGAAATATAGAGTTTCATTCCATAAGTCAAAGCCTCCATCACCACCCAAATAAGTTAGTACAGCCCCTGACTAAATAAGTGTCTGACTTCCACTTGACTGCCAAAAAGTTACAAACAACAACACTAGGACAGTGAAAACATCAATTTAAGTTGTAACAGGACAGCTTTGCTCCAATGCCATTAATTGCCAGTAAAAGTCTGGGGGAGAGCATGTAATTGGCATTTAACGCTATTGATAGCAGCATGTGTTGGTATTTAGCTGTCGGGGCCACAGAAGGGCCATGTGGAGTCAAAAATTGTCAGGGTGATGGCGAGCCAAATCCTGCAGGAGCTGAGGCATGGCTCAGTGTGATTAGACAGGGTTCTCGTCTCAGTGCCAAGCGGAGAGGACACCAAGGTCATACGTGTCGTACCAAATGAACAGGCCTGGACAGGGATGCTGCACAGGTGTGTGTGTGTGTGTGTGTGTGTGTGTGCTAATGTAAATACACTCAAAGACACAGGCTTGGTGCTCAGCTTGTCAAGTAGATCAGGCAGGGAGCTTATTCAGTGATCTTACCTTTGTACTATTGATTTATTTTCTATATAATTGGTATAATATTTATTTCTTGACAGCTAGCATATGAGTTTAGCCTGGCCCTAGCCATCTTTTTATCAAACCTATGTAAAATGTACAGGCATATGTTATGTTCATTTGATGTGCACAGCGCATTCCCCCAAAAAATTGACATTAATATAGTATACACATTCTAATGTAGGCACCTATTAGTCCGAGACATAAATACAGCCAGGAAGGAAGGAGAGAAGGGAGAATTTGGGTTTTCCCAGAAAAACTTCTGAACTATTAAAATGTATTTTTCCCTGTTGGATAAAAAAGCTGAATTCATAATGAAATTAAAGTGAGAGGGGGAAAAACAGTCTTCTGACTTCTTTTTTCTCTGTAAGTGGCGACACAGAACAGAAAGACTAAGAGATGTGGATGTTGATTTGCTGCCAGGGCACTTTTGGAGAAATCAATACAGAATATGTAAACTATCCATTTTTTCTTTTCCCTCAAGCTGCCACTGTTGTGAATGTATATTATTGTGAAAGGCATATGTAATTAGATTTTCAAAGTCAAATATATTGTATTGTCAAGGTCACGTTAAGGTCGCCTTTGAGGACTGAAGTCAGCAAGCCTGAGCTGCGTAAATTAAATTAAAAGTGAGCCGCCAATGCTGTTATTTAGAAATGATGAAACAGCCTATTGCCAATGACTAGACAGAGAAATAAACAATAACAAACCAATAACCAAATGCAAGCATTATCTTTACTTTTCTCCTCACATGGTGCTACGAAGACAGTTGCCATACCTTTGCTACACTGTTGCTTTGACTTCATTCTATTTACTTTTTCATCTGTCTGTAAATGCCTCCAGCGCTTTTCGTCTGGATTAGAATCTCACTTTTTGTATTTTCTGTGTTACAACGCTGAGATTACCTTGCAGCGTGTGCCTTGCCTTATAATCAGAGGGTTTCAACATGTTTCAAGTGCTTTAGAAACAGATTTTGGCTTTTTAGGAAAGTGCAAAGCTGGTCGCTCACCAAAAGCACAGCAGGTAGCTGCTGGCTTGACAAGGATGGAGCACTCAGTCCCTTATTCCCTTTATTACGTACGCCAATATAAAGCTGGTTATGTCACTATTACAACAGGTTTGTTGGTGACGGTTAAGGCAACTGTTGAAAGTGTTTTGCGGGAAACGCGGAACACGGTGATCAAAGTTTTGCAGAAGAAGACAAACAAGTCAGCGGAGGAAGTGCTTCTCGCTGAGATAACTATGTTTTATATGTGGCCAAGAGACATGTTCATGTGTTTCAGGAGGAAAGAAACTCCTTGCAACAAAGGATGTGGTAAGATTGTTTACTGATTGGCTGTCGAGACTCTGGCCACTCCTCTCCTCACTTTGCTCTAGAATCAATCTGTCCGCAGCTCGCTAACACGCTGATGTTTGGCAGATATTTGACAGATATTTTGCTGACCATATTTACCGTCTTAGTTTAGCGTGTTAACATGCTGACATTTGCTTATTAAAGAACTACGCAGAAAAAGGTTAAAAGTCACAAAATACCTTTTCCTGAAAAGTCAGAGGATCACCCATAGACCAATGTAGCTAGTAGGGCTAAAAATGCTGAATAAATAGATAAAAAAAAGTTTTTTCCCACTCCAACCACCAAATACAATGCTGCAAATCAAATTTATTAGAATTCTTTTGACTTACAGTCTCACTTCCTTTTTATACACAAGAGGTTATACTGCCGGTGTTACAAAACACAATTCTATTGCTGTAATCTTGCCCACCAAGGCTATGAAATCTCAGAATCGGAGAGGGTTTACAAAAATCTTAAATCAAAGCAAAAATCAAACCCGAGAGATGAAAGAGGAGAGACTGAGAGCCTCGCCTGATGAGTGTGTGTCTGGTTTCTCTCCTTGTCTTTTGCTCCTTCTCACTCACACTATTTCTGCCTGAAAAGAGAAGGGAGGAATTGTCACGATGTGATTTTCTCACCACCTATGACAGTATGAAATAAAATGTCCCCTTACGTCTCTCCAGAAAATGTGACGAGTAAAGGAGGGCTTATGCAGAGATATGATCAAATGACTGGTGATATGGCAAGCGCCTAATTGAAATTGAAACCTGCTAGATTCACCGTTTCGTGCTCGCTGTGCCCTCTAAAACCTCCGCCCGTCGTCTGAGAGCAGCACAGAGCACCAGCTCTGGTTGGAATTTTTGGGACAAATAAGTCATCGAGCAAATGTCATATATTGAAGAAAACCTTCACAACCCGGGAAAAGTTTTTATACCTAAATGTCTATTTTCATTGTCACGACAAAGTCCTCTCCTGCCTTTTCCCCCTTAAACCTCCAGATTACTGCAGAGCTCTCTGAGCTCCTTTTATCCCTCCAGTTCATCTTCTCAGTGTGGAGCTCTCTGTAGGAGAACGGGAGCTCGTACATCCCTTCACACCATCTATTTGTCTTTCAAGGCTGTGACTGCAGTTTAAGTCAGATCTCTGATGAATTCAACACATTTTTATTCTTTATTCACAACTTGCAATATTAACAGCTGGATTCATAAAATTGTGAATTGTTTTATCAATTAAAGAACCTAAACTCAGCAAACACAGAGATGTTTGCTGAGTTTATCACCAATATTGATGGATTTCTTCCTGATTTTGTGATTGTTTACTTAAAGCTTATGTGCTTTGAATCGTGCCATTGTTTCACTCTCTTTCCCACCCTGCAATTCACCTATGTTTCTCTGGGACCTACGTTCAGTACATTGTGTTCCCCTGACTAGTCATGGTTTTAGGTAGAAACATAGATGGCACATTTGTGTTGATAGCAGCAACCCCTGTGGTCTGCAGTCATGGTTTGCAGTTGCAGGGGAAGTGATTGTGTGGTGTATGAATAAAAGCTCCTCCTAATCTCCCATCCAATCTGCAGAAAATCAAGATCAGAGCCACTGAACTAAATCTTTGTTTTCTTTGCTTCCCTCAGTGCTCCTGAGGAGCGGAGCTGTCAGCCACGAACAGAGAGACGGGGTGAAAAAGAGAGAAATGAGGGAGAGAGAGGAACACTGAGGGAGAGGCATGCGGTGCAAGTGAGGGGAAGAGAGTGGGAGGGAGAGAGAGAGAGAGAGAGAGAGAGAGAGAGAGCAGAAGATGGACGAAGAACCACACGGTGATGTCTGAGGATGTTTACCAAGCCAGAGAAAGGACCAGGGAGGAAGCTCTTAGAGGATGGTGAGAGGCAGGAGCAGGAGGTAAGCAGGGAGGATAAGAACCAGAATTAAGAGAATCCGTCACAGCCAGATGGTGCCACTGGGCAGGAAATGGTGTCATCTGTGCTCCGTTGCACTTTCGCTGTGATTAAAAAGAAATAAACTAGGCAAAGATGCATATGTAGACGTGATAAACAACGTGATGTAAACAGCAAAATCCTCTGCTGAGGTGGGTGCCAAAAATTAGCTGACGGCCAGGAAATAGAACAAATGAGCCAGAAAGGCAAATTAGATAGTCATTCTGGACACGAACAGTCCAGCTTGTTTGTAAAACAATTTTGCTCACTCTTGAGGTACGTTGTGCGTTTATCATTGTTTGATTCTAACACCCAATTAGTCAATACATAAGCTCATCGGCCATACACTCCATAACGGTCTCCTGGGTGAAAGTCATGTGTTTGTTTGACCCATCGTTCCTCCCCTCCCACCCGACCTATGCAAACTTTCTTAGTCTTTTTACGTCTTCGGTTGCTCTGACTGTCTCATACGGACATGGAAGGGTTAAAATGTGTATTAGCGGAAAGCCTGGTGTTTTTCATACAGATGCAAAAGGGTGCCTCAGTGTATTTGTTTCAGACACAGAGGGGCATTGACCAAGCCTCAGTATTTAACAAGTGAGAACGGGTTGTCCTGGCCCACAAATTGTAAATGAAACTGCAGCTATGTCATGACAATGAGGTAATCTGGAGCTGGTGAGTAACCTTATTTTGTTTTGGTCCACATACAACAATTAGAAGGTGTTGCAGGGCGATACTGGCTGAGATTTGATTCATCCCACATCACATTACCAATTTATGGCTACAGGATGCAACTTTTTGCTTGGAGGCAAGAGCTGTTTTGGCATACCCACCTCCCATTGACTCAGTTGGCCAACGTTGTGCTCAAACAGCTGTCACTCATCCTGATGAGATGTCTATTTCAAAACAGCATCTGCAGTGGTCTTGAGCGGATTTAACTGGCATCAATAAGCAGGCAGTCTGTATTGGATTTGGACTCTTTTCACTTAAAACTCACTTGGCATTTTAAGCGTCAATGAAAAGTCAGTGACAGGCTAAAGGTTCAGTTTAGATAGATTCACAAAACGATACAGTAATAATATGTATTTGCTGTTAGATTTTGTCAAAATGCAACAAGTTAAAATTATAGATATAACTTCACAAACCATTATACATAGCCTAAACCTAAACCATGCTGCTACTGTACAACAGGTCGAGATTGTGAGATTACTATCAGCTTTTCTGCTTCCTCCCTGAAAATGAAAGGAGTTACATAAGGTCTTAAAGGTATAAAAAAAAGAGAATTTCAGTACATGCTACCATTTCATAGATAAACATCTTAACTCCTTTCTCACCTATTAAAGGCAATAAAGTAATTTGTTAAGTTTTTCCATTTGAATCTCAACCGCTTGCTGTTTTCTTTTTCATTCTGTTTCTCTTTGCCCAAATCAGACTTTCATGAATAGTGACAGCTTCTGTGCTCAAGTAGAGGCATACTTCTGGCTAAGAAAAGCTTTTTTTCTTTTTTCACCCCACCTCAGTGGTTCACATTTACAGAGCCACTAACTCAATTTCATACCTGGAACCCAGCAGACACTCTTAGATGTATACAGACTCACTGCACCTGCAGAGTTGAATGGATACTTCCAGATTAACAGCTGAACAAATTTCACCTGAGCCTCTACACTGAGGATATGGTATCTTTTAAAACGACGTTACAGGTGGAAAGAGCAATATGAGCATCTTATCTCAAAGGGGAGACTTCGATATTCTAAATTCATAAAGCAACTATATTTTCAAGCCATGGCATTAATTCAGATCCATGCACTACCAAATATTAAAATGGCATAGTTGCTTTAGTTGCTACCATGTGTGACTACTGCTACTAACATAAGAAGTATTCCTCAATCTTTGCTCTAAAAGTATGCAACATGATAGTGTCTCTGCTTTTTAAGCATTTAGCAAACTTAAGAGACACAACCATTGTATCTCAGAGCAATGACTAAAACACAAGTCAGTGTTTTACTCGACTTTTATTCAACGAGTTGTGAGAAACACATCTGTTATATTTATTTCAAACAATGTTTTGTTTTGTGCTCACAAATTAGCATTAAGAACTTAATTAACTGAAATATAAAACAAACACTTTCTGCCCTCTAGTGGCCTGACATCACCTAATAGCAGCTTTACATATCATAAAAAACAAATTAAACCCACATTACTTACGCGTATACCCACACACACTTTTCTATTTATTAGCCCCTCTGACATAAAGCAAACTTATTCAGTTCACTGTTCAATCAGACTCTATTCAGTACTCCACAATCACTTCTATCATTTGAACAAAGCCTCTTCTATGCAGCCAAGTGCTCACTAAAGCACGATGTGTGGGAATGCTCGTGTAATGTAGCCTCAATAGCTGTCATCCCTTATTGTATACAGCGGTTAGAAACAGATTACCTGCATTTGTATTCCAAGCCTGCAGTGAAACAAGTCCAGAGAATATTTTGCCCTCTTTGGTGTCTTATCTATAACATATACGAAGCCGGCACAACTCCGGAACAGGGACACGTTCCCACCACAAAGAGCAACACACTCGGCACACTTTACCAGCTGCATTTTCCTTCCTTATGTGTGTGTGTGTGTGTGTGTGTGTGTGTGGGTGTGCTTGTGTGTTCTGGACAGGAGTTAAATGGGTTGTAGAGAGCCAACAATGTGCGAGTGTGTGTCCTATAAAGAGGTTAAATGGTTCGTGAAACAACACCGCTGACTATGTGTGTGCTTGTGTGTGTGTGTGTGTGCTGTGTACCCATGCGGGGCGTGCACGTTACTGTTGACAGATGCGTTTTTCTGCTGACAGCCGTGATCAACGGTGAGCACCCCTGGCCTGGCACCAAGCTATTACTTAATTCATTGACATTTTGTGTAATTGCCTCCGGGCAGTTTGCAGAGGAGGTACGGAGTTCTAATGGGATTAGATTAGAGAAATACAATTACCATTTCACATATAAAGGGAATCATCTTTAAGCAGCTCTGGGGAGGTGGGAGAGAGAGAGCTAAGTATATGCATATCTATATATATATATATATATATATATATATATATATATGTGTGTGTGTGTATGTTCAAGAATGAGTCAGAAGAAGAAAATAAATTATCTTTTTATTTGTCCATCCATGTGCACTTGCATGATTATGTGTGTGAAAGTGAGCTTTGGGTTTTCTTCCTCTCCCCGTTCTCTTATTCGGGTTTATCATGGTGGCTTGCCATGGCAGCCTCAGAAATGGCCTGTCAGGGCTCTTGGAAATGTCGATGTGCAGATAATGACATGTTGAAAGCCCTGAACCTCCAGCGTGTCACCTGCTGGTAATTGGTTCTTCTACCAGTTTATTGTCTCCAGCTGCACTGCTCATCACTGATATTCCTGTTTTAGAAACAGAGGAAGATTGAGAGAGAAAGAGACAGAGAGAAATATGAACATTTCCATATGCATATGGCTTTGGAGAGGCTGCAGGTGCACATTAGCCACTGAGTATATGTGTTTTTGCACTCAATAATGATTATTTGGCACATCCCTTGGGGTACAGTTGAAAAAGCAGTAGTTTACTACATTTAAATAGTTGAACAGAAAACATTGGGCACTTTATTTATCTTATCTTGCCAGCGGTGTTTCTAATTTTGCGGGTGCTGAGCAAGATAACCCAAGCAATCCTCAAGCTGTTTCAATATTTCAAACCATAATCAAACGTCTTTTGGCATTGAGAAGATTGCATTGAGTCCAGGCTTGGCATCAACACCACTGAGGTTTAATCTGCTGTGAAGGCAGAGCCCCTGTGTTGGTTTTTTTTTCTTTGGGAGATAGGAGAATCACATGTTACACAGCAGATATTGAGCTTCGTTCCTGGACATTGCCCTCTGGCTGCTATTGCATGGAACATAACTCGCCTTTTGTGTCTAAGGAAGCATTCCCTCACCACCTGATTTGCAGCATTGGGAACGGAAAGCCTCTACCACATCTTTGTCATTTCAAATCCTGCTTTTGCATTTCCTATTTATTTGCTGCGTAGGACTGCTGTCCATTACAGATTTTTAACGCGGTTATTTTAACTTCACAAATTCAAACTGTGGATTGTGTGTGCTAAAATGCTAAATGCCGTTGCTGTTGCATCACATAGTATCATTATCATTGACATAAACAAAATGTAATTCAGTCCATTCTTACCTAATTAGCTTAAAGCATTTACGTTTTCACTTAGGGATAAATGTACGGCATTGCAGGTAGCATTAGCAGCAATTACCATCATTGCTGAAAGACAACACAGTAACAAATAAACTCCTCATTACTGCTTTAACACTTATCACCAAAACATCCGGTTGTGGGCAATGGAAATAACCTCTTACCTCAACATTGCTTCTTTAGTACCTTATATAATGATCTGGCCACTGTGTTAGCAAACAATTGTATATTTACATATCCAGCAGGCATGAGCAACATTAACATATTCTTAGACATGTCCATTTGACAAATAGACAAGTCAAATATTAACTCTTCTTGTAGCTCCTTTTTCGGCTCCACCATTTCATTTTCACCACATCTGTCTAATTAGCCGATCATACTCCTTTAATTCGTTGCTAAATTTGTGTGTCTGTGTCTGCTGTTGTTAACATTCAGAAGGTTTATCAGAATTTATTCATACATTTTTTGTTTTCGCTTTAACAGTTGCCTGACGTTGCTTGAACGGCGGTTCATGACAGTGTTGAGAGTAAACCGAAATGCTAGGCTAATGTCGGGGGCTGTTTAAGCAATAAAAGCTGACAGTTGCAAAAGCGCTCAAAAGAAACTGCACAGTTTGGTGCTGATATTCACTAAAAACCACTATAAGCATCCCGTTGCACATTAGATTTGTGCAGTTTGTACGTTCAAACGCCATCATGGATTACATTTCCATTGTTATGCTGACGACACCAAATTCCTAACTGTTGCCACACACTCCACCCTCACAAACTGATACAACCAGGTGGAGGCAAGATAACTTCACCAACTGAAAAGCCACAAATCTGAAATTCTCATCATCAGACCTGAAATCACTCCACAAATCCTTCCACAATCTCTTCCTCTGTATCAATGGCTGCACAGTTCCCGCTTCAACTCACATCTGTAACCTTGGTGTCATCTTTGATCAAACTTTCTCCTTCGAACGTCACTTCAACCACATTACAAATATAGCCTTCTTTCATCTCAAAAACATTGCCCGTCTACGCCCCTCTCTCTCCTCCGCTGTAATCCTCATCTGTGACTTCATCGCCTCACGACTCGACTACTGCAAAAGCATCCTGTATGACACATCCACCAAAGTCCTAAACAATTGCAATACATCCAAAACTCAGCTGCCTCTTCTCACCCACTCCTGCACCAAAGGTCACAACAGCCCAGTCCTTTAAAACATCCATTGGCTCCCCATTCAGCCCTCCATTACTGCACTCAGAACCAACCTAATCTGTGGTTCATTGTTGTAATAATTAATGCAATTCAATTTTCTTCATACTGTTATGATGAATGTTTTTCTTGTATTGATATTGCTTTAAATGTTTCTGTAGCTGTTGCTTTTTACAATAAAAAATACCTTTGAGTAGCTTTTAAAGTGCTGTACAATTTATTTATAATAAGATTTCATATAATTATAATCTGTATTATAATTATTATAAATACTATAATTATTGTAAGTATTTTAATTATTATAATTATTATGATTATAATTAATATTATTGTAATCGTAATTATTATTATATTAGTAGTAGTCGTACTAGTTGTGGTAGTAGTAATAATGTCCTCAAAGCCTTGTTTGCTGAATTCCTCACTTGCTGGGTCACTCTGTTCTTGTTTCATGTAAAAAGCTGACCACAATTAATGTTGCCCTAAAATGAATCTATTTAATAATTTATGTCATTGCCCCTCTTAATTCCTGAAAGGAGTATCTTCCATCAACGCCCATGCTAAACCAACACTAACACTATTATGAGAAATACCAAACTATGAAGCAATTACAGAATTCTGACTAATCCCAAAGCCAATATCCTATTACAATAGGGAATACATCAAATTAAGAAAGCCACATGCACTCAAATTGATGTTTCCTTGCCTTGAAGTCTCAAGCAACAGAAGGCTTATATTTCACATCTAGTTTAAGCTTAAATTGCTATGTTCTTTTCTTTCTTCTAGATAATCTTGTACTGCAAGGTCCAGCTCAGGAGAGACCAGATCTGCTGTTACTAAGTCAAAATGAAATGACATTAATTGACATATTGAGCGATACACACGCCACCTTGTCTGCGTCCAGTTTTACTGAGAGGTGCTTAAGTTTCTCTCATTCATCTTGACCTTGCGGTCAGCATGTGTCTCCATTCAAAGGGCGCAGAAGATTATGGCAGTTCAGTGATTTTGTCAAAAGGAAGGCCCAGGTGATGATTTATCAGGCACCCTTATTAATTTTTCAAACACAAATGATGGTCATGAATCATGCTATGCGCTGACCGCCCCCTTCCTGACCAATGTTGACCTTTGCATACATCTTGAATGGAACTTTCGCTAATGCTTCAAAGTTGCCCACGTGCTTCACCTCAGTTAACATGGTGACTTTGGACTGTTTTTGGGGAAGTTTATACAGAAGATATTTGTAGCAAGAAACTCACCAACCTAGACGTGGTAGATTGCAGTGTACAGTATGGTGAGCTAGCCATTACATCTAGCCCTCTTTAATGGCTAGAATTTTGTCTATATGACGCTGATGATTGGATCTCCAAGCTGTCCTTGACCTTTTGCGGCCAGACAGTGCAATTCTATTTTAACAAGCATCATAATACCTGTGGTTTGAGAGAAAAGAGATGAAAAAATCTTGAGGACTTTACAGGGGTCAACAGCTTCTCAAAGCGGCTGTTTGTGCAAGACTAACTCATGATAGAACGTGTTAACAAGGTTACGACAGGAGGCAGCGGCTGTATTTCACACCATTTCATCTGTCATGTAAGGATATCAGAGGTTTAATGGCGAATGCTCTCAGCAAGTGACGTTCAAACCAGCTTCCATTATTAGAACTGTTTCACCCTCTGATTTATCTCTTCATTTTGACCATTGGATTTTTTTATTTTTTTTCTCACTTCACCAGTTTCTCCTGCAGGGGATCGAAAGTGGTGAATCTCGAGTCATGATCTTGTCAGGTGTAGTGAAAATCCACTTGGCCCAGCAATTCATCAGTATCCAGACTCTGCACACACATCCCTTCATCTATCTCTCCGGAACCATAAAAATCAATTGATTTGTCCCACAAAGTGCCAGGCTTCTTTTTTTTTATTACAGTTTCTTATGATTTCTGTTGGAAGCGGCTTAACTCTGTGACAATACTTTTTATACCCATATATATATATATACATACATATGTAGAAAAATATATACTACACAATATATACCAAAATGATTAAACATACATAATGTCAGAAAGGGTAGAAATCAATACTTTAAGTAATAGGTTGCACTTCAAATAAATACATTGTATAGTGCATATAAGTGATGATAAGAGACTGTACAACATTTATTGGAAATGGGAGGAGGGTTGAATCTTAGGGTTATCAAGCTAAAATCAAAAATAACCAAAACATATTTGACTCCCTTTCCCGAACTGATTATTTTTGTACAGTCAATTCCTGGAACAATGGACATTTTGGCAGCAAAACAAAATAATTCACACATTATTAGCATATACATTCGTAAACTATACAGTTGTACACTAAGAGAAACTGACCTAGTAAAGCAAGATAGTCCACACAGGGCAGGTGGAAGTGGTAGTGGAGTATTCAAACAAAGACAGGTATGTCATCCAGGAGACTGCGGTTTGCGTCCGATATAAAACTAAAAGTAACAGTTGACATTTTGTCACGTGAGTCATAAGTCACGTGACTCGTTTGTCATTCAACCGTCACATGAGTCTTTAGTCACCAAGATAATGTCAACCAAACTCTTTTCCTTGACCTAACTAAGTGCATTTGTTTCCTAAACTTGACTTTCTGTAAAGTCTCCTTTCAAGTTTCCTTTGAAAAGACCATATGCATGTAAGGAGTGGAAACTGCTTACATGCATATAAATAGTCTAAAACTGACGCCTGAGGAGAACCTAGAGAATCATATTTTGGAGCTTAGTGCCAAAGCCCGAGCCTCGGTGTTTGACAGGTTATGAGTAAGAATCTTTTGTGAGTGCTGAGGCTGAAGCCAAACTGTAAATTTGCAGCCCTTAAACCAAAACAATGAACTGAAAGCTGATAAAAATCTTCATAGAGCTGAGGGGGACTGGAGAATCGGGTGAAATATATTTGTGGGTTTGTCACTGGGAATAACACCTTTCAGATTATATATATAATCATTTGACATCATGTTCGTATAGACATACTGACAGGTGGATGTTTAAGAGTCTTGTCATGCATCATTGTGGGTTGAACCACATCAACTCTTGAGAGTTTGTCGCATTCATTCCACAAGCTGGCACATCCAATTTACTCTGCCATGACTAATGTAATGTATGTGTCTGGCCTCAATTGTGGGAGTCAATTGACATATGAAATGCTAGTGTGTGTTTGCACTTAAGACAAACTAAAACTTTCATTTGATTATGTTGTGTTCAAACAAATAATTCAATGCCAAGACAAAGTTATTCTTTGGACAGTTTAACAGTTTATTTGATTTAACTGGCACACACTAGCAACAGCAATAAACAATATCAGTAAAAGAATAGGGGGAAAAAGGATTAACATATGCCTCGAGGTTCTTTCTTTTATGATAATAACCACTGAGAAGCATGAAAGCATGTTTACAGCAGCGCAGCTCATTAAAAGCGACACACAGTTACCCGTCATCTGAGTCCAGCGTCATTGTCTGGTTCCTCAAATAGAATGGTCACCTTGCAATTAGGCTTTGGTGACACCGAGACCTAAATGCCATCGAAAGAGAGGCCCACTGTCTCAGACTTGTCTCAGTCGATGCTTATTCTTAGCTGAGGACAATTACTGAAATACTGACTCATTAGTTTCCTTCACATCCTTTTTCAACAAAGTGTAATCTATCTCCCGTGTAACCACATCCTGTCTGGGATGTTTGCAATTACTCACTGTGTCTCATTCCGTTTTACCATCTCTGCAAAAAATCTCCTCCTCCTCCCTTTAACTGTCCATAGACAGCCACTGATAACTCACTGTCTGTATACATTATGCCTTTTAGACCATTTCTCAATCTGTGGAGAAACTCTCTAAAGCAATGTTTGTTATTTATGATGGTTGATGGAAGTGTCCTTGTTAACATAGCACGCTTTGCCTGGCCGGTCACACCGTAATATATTGCACATTATGTTGAATATTTGAAGATCATTGGTTTTCCAGGAGAAAATGCTATATTTATGTAGTTTCTGTTGACAATATTTTCCATTTCTGTAACCTTGGATATTTTCTTTCCACCTTCAGTCATGCATTTTCACAGGATTGGCAGTGTCATTATCTGCCCAACAGCAAAGTCCCTTGTATTTTTGACTAAATGTATGTATTTGTGATTGTGGAGCTGCAGGGTGCAGTGATATCTGCCACTCTCAGCAGCGCTCGGGGGCTTTTGTGTGGCGCTTCAGAAAGGTGTTGTGTCCCCGAGACTCAACACCTTACCAAGCAAGACGGATTCCAGGCAGCCTGCCTCCTGATAAGCCTGTGTAAAATCCCAGAGAGGGGGGGGATTCGATTAAAATAATCAACAAGGAGGTGAGAATATCTCCATATTTCTGGCGTTGTTCTCGACATTGTGATAGAGGGCCATACACTGACAAAAAATGTGTCCTGTTGCGCTGGGAGTTTATGGTGTAAATTGTCCTTGTTATTGTTTTTTATAACAGCGTTTTGTGTCTGCAGCACTTCTAAAACAGTCTTCTCAGTTATCCCTGTTGCCCTTTTTACCTTTTGCAACTGTTTGTCTGTGCATGTGTTAGCGTCAAACAGTTGCTGATCACTTGTTGGAGAAGAGGAAGTGATGCACGCTGCCAAGATGTGTTATTATCACGTTCAGCGACAACTTTTACAGCTTCCCATACCCAAATCCCTCACAAAACTGCCACTTGGAGGTGATACAAAATTTGTCCTGCCATTTGCAGCAGACATTCAACATATTCTACGTATAATAAGCCCCAAAGCTGCGACAGGAAACAAGAGGCAAAACTCCAAGGTAAATATCTCCTCCTTTAACAAATCTCATCGAATTGCTCTGATGTGTTTCAAGAGTAGCCGAAGACCACTGTGAAATTCATGACTTAAAGTGGAAAAACGAGAGAACAATCAATAATATGCATTAGCATTTCCCACAGCAGTGAGTGCAGTGACTGTAGGCAGAAGGTCCGTAAAGTAGATAAACAACACCGGCAACATTTAAATTATGGTAGGAATTTATCACGGCAGGGGAATGGAAGACACAGATCTAGGTGCTACATAATGACTGGAGCTGCCAGTGCCTAAATTAATTTGTTTCCAGTGTAAATTAGTGAAAACGACGCGAAAAAGAAGAACAGGTTTGGTATCGTGAGGTGCTGAGACTAAAGACCAAACTTGTTTTGAATGTGTGTGAGTGTTTATGTGCAATCAGTTTTATTGCTTACGAGCCTCGCCCAGTAAGAGCCGTTGCCATTGTATCCATGCGCACATGCAAAGTCGTGGATATGTGTTTTTTGTTATTGTGTCCTGCGAGGATTATTAGGATTAGGTCATTACTCGTGTCATTTAAGTGCTGTGCAGCCATAGTTCTGCTAGCATATATTCTGAAACGTAGGGAAGATGGAGCGGCATCCATCTGTGTCCTGGCTTCTGCGTTGGCTACATCCTTCCGACAGACCCTCACCCCAACATGCGTGAGTTGCGTGGCCACTGCTCACGCCGAGGTAACGCTTTTCCCACAGGCCACTTGCTAGTTCTGTGCTGCCTACAAAGGAGCTGCGGAGGCCTTCACAGCTCCTCTTGTCGAAGGTGGCTGGGATGGCAGTTTGGCAGACCACCAGTATATATTAAAACGGAAAGGTTTGATATCTGAACTTGAATATTCCCGTACATCCTAGATGACGACCACTTTTCTTTTTTACGCTTGCTGGCTCAGATCCCTCCATGGCAGGTTCTCTTTCGGGCCCACCCGTTAGAAACACAGGGGGATGATGACGACAGATACGAAGCCCCACAGCAGTGACTTTCTCCTTCTCCACATCACATTAACACGCAGCCAAGGCACTTTGTGGAGACCCGCTGAGTCATAAAAACCGCAGCGGATCTAGGAGATATTGCGATGCCGGCGGAACAACCTGCACCTGCTCGCAACCTGTTAGGAGGAGAAGTTTACCAGCTGAAGCCGCCCAACAAACGTGCCCGTTGTCACCTCAGTCCGCAGAGCTCTGGCCCCCTCACGGAGACGGCTTTACCGACCCCAGAAAACTAGTGTGCCGCTAAGTTGGCTGCAGCACAAAACATCTGGCTCTACAAGTCACAGCTTCTCCCTCAGATCAAACGGCAGCTTCTGGATGGTTTCCCCACATGTGCTGTTTGGACAACGCCTTCACAGTGCCACGGCTCATTTCCACCAAACAGCCGAGGAAGCAGAGTGGGCGTGGAAACACACCTGTTGGAGTAAAGCTGCACCTCACCCGCAGCACCACAGGACAGCGAGAGGTTCATGCAGAAGAGGTGCTCTCCAGCCACTGCGCCTCATCATGCTGCGGCCCCAGTGCATACACCTCTGAGGTTGCATACCCCGGCGGCCATTACCCAACAAGCTCCACGTTAAGAGTCACAGGACAACAAACCTACAAACAATGACGTCAGCATCTGGAACGGGATGCGGAGAATGCGTCTCATTCCAGCCGAGCAACAGTCCCACATCATTCCCTATAACCACCTTCCTCTAAAGAGCGGTTTGCTCTCCGGCAGCCTGTTTATGCTCCCACTGAGCATTTTTCAGTGTTCCCCTATTGACACACACGCTGCTTACAAATATCAAAGACTTGCCACTCTACACATAAGTCACAACGCAGCATGCACAACTCTCTCTTATTTTCACTAACAACAATACCTCATTTAAATTGTGCATTACACGCTCCTGTCTGCTAACTCTACAGCTCCTAGAGGGCTAAACCAATAATCATAGAATGTGGTGTTACTAGATACATAACTGTAAACTGTTTATGTACCGATAGACAAGATCTTTTTTTTCCCCATGCCATTATTTATCATTTTCCAAATTACTCTTGGAATACACGGGTCGGTAAGATGTTTCTGTGTCAGACAAAATATCTGTGAAATAGATTTTTGTGAAATTATGTGTGATTCTTTGATTACTCTAGTTAATCTTAGGGAAAATATGAGGTAAAATTCTCTGCTTGATACTCAACAATATTTGCATCAGTCAAAGGATGGCATTACTACTTAATGAATTCAATTGAATCTGATTTTGGTTCCTAATTGACATCATCTAGACTGTGTTTTCAATCGTGTGGTATTAATACTCAAGGCAATAGGAAGAAAATGATCCAGACAAAATGCTTTTAATTGGATGTGAAATTAGAATAAAATAGAAACAGGGAAGTATTTGAGTGGCTAAGGTTAACAACAGAAAACAATGACCCTACACTACTACATATAAAATGTCTGAAATAAAAATGTGTTTTCTTTCTATGTATGCATTTGCTTTTGATTATAGAAACCTATTTAGCTTGCTGTTTTCTTTTTCTGTGTTTTACCTTTGCCGATGTCTTTCTCATGAGTTTACCTACTTTCACTTCACTTCCACTCCCTCTGTCTATTTGAGTAAGATCCAAATTTAGAATAGGCTTAGCTGCAGGTCTTCCGTCACCCACTGGAACAAGGTGCACACATATCATCACTTTTTCATCCATCTGCTTACGTCCGTCGAGCTGAACAGGGATTTATAATATTCTTACTTGATTGTTTCTAATCTGGGAAATCAAGATCACATGCGCTTGTAAGAAAACCTGAAATAAGAATAATGAACTTCAGAGGTTATAGAAGTGAATTGTTAATCTTACTTTTTTTTCACACCAATTAACTTGCACTTTACTTCCACTTCTTCTTCTTGTTCTAAAATAACAGCTGGTGTCGAGTGTCACATACTGTATGGAGGATGCTATGCGCCTATTCTAAATTTGGACGTTACTCAAATAGACAGATGGGGAAGTTAAAGTAGGTAAACTTTATTATAAAGACATCGACAAGGGAAACACATACAAATGATAAGTAATGAGTGTGATAAAATGTAAATAATGGGACGGAAGTGCATGTGACATTTTTAGAACCATTAGTGCTACCTGAGGACTTGACACAATATTTTTGCCACAATGTCCACTTCTGCACATGGTATGTCATCTAGGTTTTATTTTTCCACATCTCAAGCTGCATTCTTGACAGTCATAGCTCCCCATCAGCACATAACTTAGACCACACACTAACTCTTAGGTCATGGTCATACTAATGCAGATACATTTAAACACAGTCCGTCTAAATTCCTTTTTTTAGAATGTTTTATGAGGGTTTGCCACTTCACTGAAATACCAAATATTGGCAAATCCCTCTGTACTACTCATCGTTTTGTTGTAATAAAAGGTGTACCAAACTACACTCTCCCGAGTGTTAATGTGAAAAAAAGTTTAGTTTTCTTTGTCAGAGTGGTGGACGACCAGATTGGTATACACGGTCATTTAATATTATGGGCTCATGACTTTGCCTACTAATTCACTACAGTGAGGAATAATCAGCCCCATATCACCTCCGATACCCGTAGATCTATAGCGGAGGATACAGTACATGCTGAAGGAAAGATGGAAAGAGACAGCGAAGCAGAAGGAAGAAAGATGGATGACAACTGAGGGAGGGATTTTTTCTCGCACAGATGTTCTCACAGAAGCGGTGTGCAGATGATGAGACTTCTGCACAGTTCTCTAGGAAACTTCCAGTGATCGCCCCAGACACAAAGAGGTCAACTGCAGCCTGAAGCAGTGCGCTATTACTCATCAAAATACGCACAAATGTTGTTAATAGCCTCTCTTCTCCAACAAAAGTGGTTCATGTACAGTAGAAAAGGATAAATTGAAAAACAAAACAAAACTAAAAAAAACTAAATCGTTGCCCTGCTTTTCTTCTCTGCTGTGATCTATGCGGGACAATATTTCAGACACCACAGAATATGCCTGCCATAAATAAAACAGTATTAATCATCCCAACTCCCATTTGAGGCCCTTCTCACATTTATCAGGCTTTTAATATTAACATAGATTAAGGGCATGTCTCACACCTTCAGTCACTGTATGTAATCTTGTTCCAGATAAAAGCCTTGCCAAAAAGACTTTTGTTGCACATGGGATGTGCAACATAACATCCGAGACTGAATCAATGTAAATACAATCCTCTGAGAGAGAGCAAAACATATATAAAAATATATAGGTGTGACAAGTAAGTCAATACTAGAATAATGTTGGGTGTTTAATAGTCATCAAAGATATTTTACATAAAGGCATACTGTACTTTACTGAGTGATAAACTTTAGGATTTTGTAAATTCTTCAATATTATATTATCATTTATAGCCAAAAATAGATGTTTTCAATTTCCTTACTAGTATTTGCTGTGGAGTTCTTATAAATATATATAAATTATAACTTTTCTTCTGATTCTGTTCCTCCCTCCAATACACCTTTTCTTGTTCCCCTATTCTCTTCCAGACTGGAACAAGTTGTCCAATCACACAACCTATTCCAGTCACTGCTCCAGGCAGGTAAACCGCTTAAATCCGAGGTTGCGGTGCACGTTAGCACCAGCGCTTAACACTGGTTTCTGATATAGCTAAAGTGGCTCCATTTTAGATGAAGTCTACATGATAATGAGCAGGTGTGAATATGTGTTTATGTGTGAATGTCTGTGGCTGCCATTGTGCATCAGACAATAGTCCTTGATTAAAGTGATGGGAGACTGAAGTTTAAACTGTGAAAAAAAGGATGAAAATATCACACATGCAGTACGTGCAGGAACACGTGCACTCACATAACGGGCCTGCTGCTCACTGACGCTCTCTTGAAAAAGCACATATATTTTGAGTATATATTATGTATATTTAATACATCATAATCTGAAATGCAATAATTATGTTTGTATAAAATGTTATCGTTATTATAGTAAAATGAATAAAGAGTTGTGTAAGTTTTGTTGACCACAAAACAAGACTGAGTCTAAAGCCATCCACGCTGCTCTGTTGGGCTGTACACGGAGCAGCTTTGCTTTTAGCCAAATATTAAAAATAGCATGCTAACATGCTCACATTGACAATGCCGTTTAGCATGTTTACCATACATACCAAACATTTGCCATTAGCAAAATATAGAAATGATGGCTAAGGATGATGGGAATGTTTGTATTTTCACCTGATGATCATTTAGCATTCAGCGAGGAGCTATTGGCAGCCACAGGCATGGCTTAGGTGTATGGAAGGGGACACAGAGAGCCCACTCTAAACAAGAATATTGGATTCTGAAGAGGTCAGCGTAGATTCTGCAAAAGCATCAGTTATATTAGAGCTTGAGAGTAACTTCTTTGTTCTTTCTATCTTCTTCATTGAAAGAAGAGCAAAGAACGGCCCTGAAGGCTTTTCTCAATGGAAATGATGTTTTTGCTTTCCTCCCGAGTGGCTTCGGAAAGACTTAGATTGACAGATGGTCTCCTGCCAAATATTTTTTCAAAGTGCCTGCCCAGTTTCCAATGATGTCTTCTCAGATAGGCCAGTGTGACAAACTATCCGACAGGTCAGGTTACTGTGTAACAAAAATATCTAACAAAGCTTATTGCAATCTGTCCAATAGTTGTTGCATTTAACTAACACACTCAGATGTGAACCTGTTGTGCTGGTAGAGAAGAAGTCAAGGGATCACAAAAGTTGCTAGGGTTCATCCTCTGGGGACCATGGATGGAAGGGTCATTTTTTGGTAATCCATCCTAAAGTTGCTGAAGTATTTCAGTCTTGACTAAAGTGGTTGAGCCTCTAAATCTATAAAGCCATGCTCCTCAAATGGCTGAAAATGCACAATGTTTACAAATGTATTTCCATCTAAAGCAATTTTCAAATTCTATATTCATGCTATATTGTTTGCATTCCCCTTAATAAACCAACAAACTACATGAATAATCGAATTAATTGCTCTGTGGCTCAAACATAATTTGCACCGTTCACAGAAAGTAGATGACTCATCAACTGATAATTATTATGACAAGAAAGGCTATTCATTTCCCCAAACCACCAAATGCACTCTCCCTCCTCTATCTCTTGCTGTTAACACCTGCTTCATTTGTTGAAAAACAACAACGGGAAAAATCACATTCACTCAACACGCCTTCATTTCAGTTTTCAGCTTGACAAGCCGCCTTTTAAGCGCCAAACAACATCAACCGAAAAGACAGAAAAAAACAAAAACAGATGAAAGCCAAACTTCCCTCAATTTTAATTATTCCCCCCCCTCCATTCCCTCTCTTCTGTGTAGCCGTTTCACTCAGACTGGCTCACATCCTGAAAAAAAATGTTTTTTGATGTAAATGAGATGAAAAAGCTCTTACCTTGAATTATAAGAATTGGCTTGTTTTCCTTATCTCTACTTCTGCTGAGAACTTTCTGACTTAGGTGAAGACGTGTTAAAGCAAAATGGCCTTACACTCAATTGCCTTCACAAGATTATGGATGAAATCATATAAACAAAGTGAAAATAACAACAAAATCTGTAGATTACTGACCGTATTGTACATATAATACATGTGTCTTGTAACATTCACTTTCAAAAGTAAACTATCTTGTGAATCATTGTGAAAGATGGTTTGAAACCCTGTACATTTAATCCCAAAAAAGGTTGAATCAATAGCAGCAGTCCAATAGTTTAAGGCATCTGTAGTGAGGCTTTTGTCACACCTCTGCTCCCTTCAGGCGCTACACTTCCTTCACAGTGGCCTTTGCACAAAATGTGCTTTGTGCCTCCGCCTGGCTAATGGGGAATTCTCCTAAAGGTCACATTAGGATGGCAAGTCAAACAGAGAGGAAGAGGATAATCCCTCTCCAGCAATTCAAACTTCCTCTCTTGGCACATATAGCCACATCAAAGCCATGATGCACGTATACACAACCTCACAGTTACACATTTATGAAGCCCTAGAACTGTCAAAATGTAGGAAATGTAATGTTTCTTTTGAAATGTGATGGTGTGTGGATGCTTGATTCACTTATTCAAATTGGCGAATGCAGGTTAAATATAAGCTTTGTATTTCATTATAGTTTGATGAATAGTTCAATTTTGATACATTTTATGGTTCTTTTTACCTCACTGTAGCCCATTTTGTCTTTCAGCTACAAGGTTATAATTCTCATGTTTTTTTCAGCTTGGCACACCTTCTATCTTTTATCTGTTTTCACCATGAAACACATTATTTGATGATCCAGCCTGGCTTTTAGAAGTATGAAGCAAGTGCAGGAGACTGGGGCTTGAAGGTCGAGGCCTCACACACTCAATTACAGTAATTTTGCCAATTAATTAAATCCAAGAAGCCACATTAGCAACAGTTAGAGCTATGGCAGCACAGGGAACAGATCACAAAGGTAATACATTTTAAGAACAGCAAATTATTCAAAGAAAATGATTAAAAAAAACAAACTTAATTGATTGACACACTATACAAACTGCAGGGCCATAAACTTTTCTTCCACACTTAACAGATTGTCAAAAGATTATAGATGATGAATCTAACAGCTATGTTATTTTCTCTATTAATCATTAGCTGTCTGTTAAACCAATTCAGAATCCAGAAAAGGTGGCGTTATAGTTGTAGACAAATATCTTAAAAAGCACTTAAGTCTGCTAACAACTTAATTGCAGCATGTAATACTCAATGTATTCATAGTTTACTGAATATACATGCTAAGTTTAAAATACAATGATTGCAATTTCTGCCACATTATCGAGTCTGACTTCTAGAAGTAAGTAGCAGGTGAGAGGGGCCACACCCCTTCAACAAGGACTAGGCCGGTTCCTATGGCACAATTGGTTATCTTTTTCTGCTTTTAACTGAGAGGTTGGTAGTTCGAACCCACCCAGGGACAGGAGAAACCTCATTATTAAGCATATGTTTGTTACCCTTGTAAAAAAATCAGGATATGATTAATAGCAAGTGCTATTCAACTCAGTGTGTTTAGAATATTCATGTTTCAGCACCAGCCAGTGCACATCTACATGCTGCATCCTTCACATTTTCTAGACGCTTGTGATTTAAATTCTCTTTCCTACTGTCAAACACACAGCTACACTTCGAAGTATTGTAGAGAATAACCTTTTACTGCATTTTCTCATGTTCGGGGCTCCATCCATATGTATGCATCCAGCACAATTTGTATTACTATCTATTCTTTGCATCTTTTACATTTTTTGACAGAGCTTTTGGTACTGTCTACAATTGCGCACACGCACAGACACACATTATAGCGCAAAGTCATAATGATATAACCTCCGAATACCCAACTTTAGCGAACTGCAGTGACTGAGGGGAGTCTTCCCAGCAAATGTAAGATATGCACCGTGTTAAGTGAGACTTGGAACACAAAGACCTTTTTGTTGGCGAAAAATAGAGCACCCTTGAGACGGGGTCCTTGATGCATATAGACGCACACCGATCGGCTTCATGTCCCAAAGGCTCACTTTTAAGTCCTTATTCTCGCGGTAGTTATGGCTCCATGCCTTCAGTTACTTGGAAATGTCAGAAGAGACCTATTAGCTTATGATAATGGCTGCCACTATACAGTATGTCACATCATACCCTTATTTCTGTTCTGGGCGCTAATGAGACATCTTGGGATTGAAGCACCTCTTGATCTTCAGGTGAGAAAAACACAGTTGCCACAGGTGTTAATTCAATACACCAAGGTTGCGCATCAAACAAAGCCGACTTTTAATAGCTACATGATTGTTAGAAATTTGCTTATATATTTCCACATGGTGACGTTAAAATTGCAGACACCTGTCACTTGTTTGAAGATGATTTATTTCAGGCTTGGAATGGCTTGTGATGCCATAAAGCGTACTGTAGTTGCCGGTGATATCCTCCTCCAGCCAAAACGAAGATTAAACCCAAGGTGTAATTTCTCACTGTCACTCTGGTGTATTGTTTCATTTTCGCTGAGAGAGGCCGCGGACAGTAAAAAGCGTAGTGAGTTCACAGACGTGGCTCTCATAATTGTTGGCAAGAGTGGCAGAGCGGTTCTGTTGCCACTAAACCCTCCTGTGAGATTCACAGCTTGGGCCTTGGGACTACTGCCAAACTAGTTTAAGGTCACCTTGCTGAACAAGCTGGCAGGAAGCAGAAATCTCCTATACAGCTGCTCATCCAACATGCTTCTCTCGCTGACATTCAGCTTGAAGGGAGGGGGGTTGCTGGCAATCACCTGTCTCGCGACGCTACCTGCTCGTCGGCTGGATCAACCACAACTCCAACGCCTACGCCGAATTTCATTTTTCACCTTCCCAGAGTGCAGCTGTGGCCTCCTCGTTCTGCCCCTTCTCTGAACCTTGCAAACCATTTCCCATCGCTGTTATGTCAAGCCTGTGCTCCACCTAACAAGGTCCTGCTGACCTCAAGCTTGTGTCCTCTTCAGTCCTGGCCTTGGAAGCCCGTTTCCGCCGCAGGGTTTGCAAGTTTAATTAACCCCGAACCAGGATCGGGCCAGTTTTGACAGCTTTCTAGCATCTGGGCTGCCTGCGAGTGGTGGAGCAATAACGCAACGTCCATAGCTATACACCCGTCTGTCTCTGCTCAGCAGCATGAAGGGGACAGAGTAAGGGTAGGAGCTAATCACTAGATGTCGCCACATGTTCAGAAAATTTTGAGGAAAAGAGAACAATTAAAAAGAGTTAAGGATATATTTTTACTTTTACAGGGGTACTCCAGCGATTAAGTATTGCACAATTCCATAAAGTTGAACAAGATACAACTTAAAACCCAGTATAAGCTTTAACTTATCTCTATGAACACATTCTGCATGTAGAATCTATACGCAACAGGACAAGATTTTGGAATCGGTAGCGTTCTAGTTACCGTTTGAAATCGTAGTAGTAATGACCAATCAGGCTTTGGTTGAATGCAGGTAAACAGGCTGTGTGGAGAGCCAAGAGGCGGAATGCTTTGGCTGAGTGGAACTTCAGGACCCACAAGGTACTGTCTGATGATTTACCTTTTTGAAATAAACAACAATCCGGTCATACAATTTGTCTCTTAACTCCAACTCCAGTCACATATCTTAAGTTGCTAATTAGAACTCAACAACTAGCATTGCATGGAAAAAGAAGATTTGGCCCGGATATTTGCTAGCTTCTCCGGAACCACAAAAATACAGGGTTTGGGGGTTGTCCATGAGCAAATTACCCTACTTCTGACTTGATTTATTACTACAGTAAACATTGTAAACAATCAGTCCGGTCTGGGATTGTTTTTGTCTTAGAACTTTATCCCCGTCACAGTGTGTTTTCATTTCATGAAAGTAAATTATAACCATTTCGGTCCAGTGAAAATGTCGTATTCAGCATCCGGTTGTACTTAGCTCCACCCTCTCGTCACACTTCTGGTCGCAAAAAATGAAGATGGTATCTCTTATATAAAGCCTATGGTAAATACCTGATTCTTTCAAGCGTGGAACCCCCAGTGTGTAACACAGGCATTCTAGCATTACTTTTTCTCACTTTAGAAAAGCTCCCCTGCAGAGCCACAGAAGATATTTTAAATCTGTTTTCACAGGCTGAGTAGCACTTACAACGATGAATCAACTAACCTTCATGTGTAAAATTCATGGGGAGCCCCCTTTATAAGCATTACTATGTGTTCAATAATACTTTTTAATCATTTTAACTGCTGCTATGTGTGACATGACTTGAACTGCCAGCCTGTTTAAATTTGAGAACAGTTGGGTTAGACAGAAACACTGAACAAAGCATTCTTTTACTTATTTAAGTACCTTTAAAACTTTTAATACAAGCACAGCATTTAATTTAAGTGAATACATTTCAAAACATCATCAAAATGCCCAGACTCTCTTGGGCAAACAAGCAGCACTCTCAAAGTTCAGCAGTTAAATGAACAGATAAGCGAGTGCTCTTTTTTCCTTCCCAAGATTTATCAAACGGGCCTTCATTTGCATGCATGAGGGTTGAAAGTAAAACATATTGAAGGAAAATACAACCCTGATCTCTCTTCACAGATATGGGTCAGCTATATTTCAGACATCAATAAGATTTTCTTATTTCAGGACATGTGCAAGGGCAAAGCTTCTAGTGGGGGGCGTCGGCGGTGGGATTGCAGACGTTCACTTGGATCGCCCGTTTTTTTCAGCCCAGATACTGTATTCAACTCACAGCTGTGGACGGGAGTGAAGCTAATCACCGACAGACATACCCAATTCAAAGCTGACTTTGTAGGGAAAATCTAATTAACATAATAACGAATGAAATGGAGCGAGAAGAGGAAAAGGGATTGTTTTCACCTGCCGGTTGGAGAAGCGGGTGATCATGTCAAGACGGTGGAGAGAGAGAGAGAGAGAATTAGCCTTGAAGCTAAGCTGTGAAAGGTCAAAGGTCATGCTGAGAAGTAGATCTTTTTATTTCACGAATGAATGCTGACTAATGTCTATAGATATTTGATAGCAGTCGTGTTGGAATATGTGTAATTGGTAGTTCAGGCCTATATTACATTATTATGAATGTCAATCACCCATTGCCAGTGGCAGAAAGTGACGGTACCTACAATTTTGATGTGCTTGTACTTTTCTTGAGTATTTCCATTTAATGCAACTTATACTTCTGTACAACTACAATTCAGAAATAAATATTATACTTTTAGTCATTGACATTGACAAAATATATTAAACCAATAGATTATGAAATATTATTATGGATGCATATAAGAATCTAATGAGCTCTTGGTGAAATTCACAAGATGCAGTACATAAAATAATTAAAATAAGCCCCACACAGCTGCAACATTCAATTAATTTATATATTAAGGCATCACTAATTATAATTCAATAATATGGGAATTCAAACTTAATGACTACATACTAATGTTCATAATATCTTCATAATAAGTACATTTCCTTTTTGTACTTAAAATATATTTTGATGCTTATACTTGGACTCATACTTCAGTAAACATTTGAATGCATGGCATTTACTTTTTTTTACACTGTTATTTGTAAAATATTTGAATTTTACTTCCTTTACTGCCCATTACACAATGAAATTCATGAAACGGAAGATGAGTTAGTTAGCTTTCATATTAGCCCCCTCTACCCTCTCATCCCAAACTCAGTTGACAGGTGGAATCTCATTTGCGAGAGCTTTTCGAAAAAGTGAAATAGGAAGAGGGTAAAAAGCTAAATTCAACAGCCAAGTCAGCATTGCTCAGTGAATACCTGGGCAGTGTGGCACCTTGGAGTTCTTGTCACTGCTGTCACGCATCACTGTCTCATGAAATTGGAAACACAGAGAAATACAAATCTTGACATTGCTGGGTATCTGTATGACATTGGGCCCGTTAAACTAAATGCTGCAGTCTGCATATGCAAGCACTTACCGGAGTGCATACCAAACAATGGCTTTTTGTCGTGGCACTACAACTGAGACAAAGAAGAAGCAGCTGTGATTGTACGTTTTTTTGTGCTTCTTACAATATTATCTAATAATCCAAATCTGCATCTACTCCTTCTCATCTGTGACGGTCGAGAGCAAGGCCAGGCCTATGCATTAATTATAGCTTTCTTTGCCAGGTCACCGCCAGGGCCAGAGGACATGGGGAATTATTCATTGTGTCAGCGGAGCCGTTGGATCCCAGTGGATAAGGGGACCTGTTGATGAGGTCACAGGGCACAATATTCTCCTCCCAAAACACTCACACTTACACTCATAAAGCCTCTGGCTTGCTCCTTCCTGCAACCTCATTTTTGCCCTCCTTCCCCTCTAGCTCACTTTCCTACTTTCTTCACTCCTGGATGTCAAGGGGGTGTGAGCAAGAGAGAGCATGTCTTTCTTTTTCTCCTCCCTCAGTGGGGAGCCCTCTTAAGACACAGCGGCATCTCACGATTATTATTCCCTCCCTCCTCCTCCCTGAGGCCTCTTTAGCGGGTAACTTCTACCTTTTTGCTCAAGTAAAGTCGCCTCATTCCCCTGGTCTGATGGAAGCGAGGAAGTCTCATCCAGCAAGAAATAGGAAAAGAATGGGCTGAAACAAACCAGATTTCCTCTCAACGACTCCTTGTCGCCATTGAGCTGTCTTAATGAGATCCGTAAGTGTGTTAGCTCTGACGTTAATTTGCCCCTAACTGCGCCCACACAACATGCGTCTCTGGATTTACATTTGAATAAAAAGAAAATGAGGACGGCAAAAAAAAAAGGATCTGCAACGTTGCCTTGCTTGGATTCAAGTTGTGGATAGAGTTAATCTCTAACAGTATCAAATCCTGTGTGTGCTCGGTTGAACAAAAGGTTTTGAATCACAACACGAGGGGGCCGGTAGCTCGGCGCAATCAGGGAGTTCAGCTAATGACAGGAGTGCCAGGTGTATCGCCAGGTGTGGTTGATTAGAGGGAATGAAATGCACGGTGAAGGTGACAACTGGCACTGTGTTCCAACTGGGAGTAGAAGGGAGTTTTCTGATCAAAGTGGAGCAGAGGACAAAATAATCTGAATGATTACAAGCCGACATTGACGAAAAACGAAAAAAACCTTTTCCCTTGATTATGGTTTTCACATATGTTGACTGAATTCAAAGGTAAGACTTGTCTAAGACGCACACTAAAATAGGACGACTTATTACTGTTGAATTTTCACCCTATTCCATGCGCCCAAAGTCACTCTTTTTGTCCAGAATCATGACAATATCAAAACAATGTTTTAGCTAATTCACAGTTTGGTTCAGTCTCGCTGCTCTCATAGTGTCATTTTCGGCTGCAGTATGCAGCTGTTTCAATGCAAACAGAGCTTTAAAATCCCACTGTACACTAACTGCAGCAGTGCGTAGATGGAGATTTGCAAATCGAGACACAACCAATACCTGATGGACACAGTAAGCTGGTGAATACAGAAGGTAAGTAGTCAGTTATCTTCCTCAGGACACTAAATAATAAAAAACTGAGCGAAAAGAGATCGGATATTTGACTTAAATTGTATAATAAGTGAAAGAAAAAAGCTTACTGAGCCCGACAAGCGCTCACATAATCTGCTGTGGCTAGCATGTCAGTGGTTAGTTCACCAACCACACCTGCAAGTAGGCCTAGTAACTATGTCACCAAGCTTGGAGCTGACCCTTTAAAATGTTCCTAGGTTTTTAAATATCAGTTGGTGTTGCGAATCAATAATCCATAATTTTAAATTATACTACACTGGGTTAAAAAAGCATAGTGACTGATTTATGATTTAAAACTACACATTTTATATTTCGGGACTTGCCCTTGTTGATGTAGGACTCTACTTGGGACTTCTGTTCCGAAATATGCCTGCAAAATGAAAAAAAGAATTCTTAGTGAAACAACTTGAAGTGGACTATGAGCTCCAAGGTCAGAGGTGAGAATTTCTAATCCCGCTCTCGGTCCACATGGTGCCTTTAATATTTGATCACAGTTGATGGTGAAATCTCTTAAAACTGTCGATGAGGACATTCTACTCTAATATCTACATGGCATTAATACCAATGTCTACAACGCATATGTCTGTGTCTGCATTTTGTCTGCTCTCAGGAAATAATCAGAGCGGTTTGCAGAGTTTTTGAAGGCCAGAAGCTTTTATCAGTTTTTTTTCATCGTCATTTCCACCCAGTTTGCTACACATAATGGCCCTCATTCATCAGGATATTGTATTCACAAATTGGGTCTCAAAGTGTTTTCACATTTCCTTCACTGCAGAAGTCAATATTTCTCAATAACTACTTTGTTGTAGCAATCTCATACAAGCTCAGGAAATATTTAACGTCATTTCAAAGAACCATGTTTTTGTATTGCACACAAAAAAATATTCAAATTACATGGAAACAGTTGCTCAGATGTGTGACAAAACACAAGGACACTATTTAATATATTCCACATGTAGTATTCGTCTACTATACGTTTCAGAATACATTATGGAAATCTTTTTCTTGATTTTTTTTCGGTGGAGGCCTCTAGGTGTTTGTATTTTTTTTTTTTAGAAACAAATACTATTTTCATGGGTGGTATTTAAGTCAGAGCATCAGGCTTTAGGGGTTGAACATATGAACCACAGACCTAATTATCATTACCAACATTACCAAAAGTACCAGTATAATTATCGTCTCCAAGAAGTGTTTTAAAAGTAAATGCTCACTTGCAAAAACAATTAAGTATGGGGCCCGTAAAATAGTCCAGATCTAAAACAGTTCTATTGCACAGGAGCTATCTAGACCTATTAAGGCCATAAACGTTTTCTTGTTATATTTAACTCCCAGGGAACATTGTGAACTCAGGACAACAAAAACACTCAATTGGAAAGGTTTGATGCATTTTTATCATCAAAACCACTTTCTCTTTTTTTCACATATGAAAAGGTACATCATAAAAAGAATAACGTTGTATACAAAAAAGCTTTTTCTTAAAATAAAAATACCAAACTTGTCTAAAACAAATTTATTTATGCAAGAGAAAGATCACTCGTTCCTTTCAACCCTTTTACTCTGATTCATCATTCCTACTGTCGGTCTTATTCATCTGGCTCTCAGTCAGTAATGCCACTTGAAACTAAAAAACTTACAGTAAGAAGCATGCAGGTGCATTTGGAGTCTTAAAAAGTTTGACATCATTGATTCAGAATCATTTTTTTAAAGGCACAATGTTACTACAAACTGCGAATCAGCCGACCCCACTCTGAATTTGATTTTTTTGCATGGAAGGAACATTTAGACAAACACTTATTCAATGCATCAAGGTCCATTTTTTACAGACGAACATTGTGAGTCAAGACTTTTGAGTTCACATCAAATCAGAATTTACTTTGGGCATGAAATAAACTAAATACTCCATTCCGTGTAATAAGTAATCCAGTTTCATTAGCCAGTCCCTTCCATCAGTTCTGCTGCCTTACCTGACCTCAACTTGTTCCAGTGAAACACTTAGGAGCTGCACTCTGACTATTAGGTGGTATTTGGCAGTTTGCAGGTCCTATGATGCTGAGAGTGGAGGCACACATCCAGTACATAGGTGTCTGCCTGAGGCAATGTGCGGTCAAGTACAAGCTAGAATGTAGGTTTCTCCTGCACTCCTCCTTAGGGCATAAAATTGGTCAGTGCCACAAAATGGAATGAGGTCCCCTTTTTTTCTGACCAGCTTTTCTTCAAATCTAGCAAAAGCTCAGTCAAAGCCTCCAACTTTATTTTTTCAGGCAAAGCATCAGGGGTGATTCGAGGACTCTGAAAGATGAATGTGTCGTATGCAAACTGTGGGAAGAAAAACAAGACCCATAAATGTCAGATTCCTAGAGATATCTGATATATCCCAGTTCTGCAATCTGTGTGCCGGTGCCGCTGTGTCACCCGATAGAAATACTGTAGGTCGGCTCAAATGAAAGCGACGTGTGGGCTCTGAGATTGAGAGCAGAGACAAAGGGACATGGAGCGCTTTTCTCTGTGTGTGTGTGTGTGTGTGTGTGTGTGTGTGTGTGTGTGTGTGTGTGTGTGTGTGTGTGTGTGTGTGTGTGTGTGTGCGCTTGCAAAAGAGAAGGAAGGTAGGAATAATACAAGGCGCACTGTTGTCTTCTGCTTCCAGGGATGAGAGAACACTTATAACAGACCATGAGAGGTGTATTTTGACACAGAAAACAATATTTTCAGCAGTGAAGGATACAACAAAAAGCCTTTTCATACCGACACTGCACAACAGCTTCAGCTCTCTTTTGACCTCAGAGCCCTCTTCAAGGTCACCAATGTGTGCACAATTTCTGGCGCTTCTATTAGCTCCTAAAGAGACGTTCCTCCACATCAGCGAGTGTGTGAAATATTAAGCAGCAACGGAATTGGACAGGGGCTTTAAACTGCTTTGAGCAGATGCTCTGTGCTTTTAAGTGCTGAATAATACATTTCGGTTCAACGTCTCTGTCTCCATTAATGCACCAGCTAAACGCTGCCGGGATTTGGCTCCTGCATTATTATTTCTCATAAACACTACTCACACCCTGACAATCAAGATATGTTAGCACTCATGCTTGCAGGAACGTGCACGTGGACACACAGTTGCGCACAAATTGAGTCATGCTCACATCTATACTATTCCGGTGGTAGTGCTCTGCTCCAGATACTCTGGCGGTCAAAATCACCTGCTGCCAAAAAAGGGAACATTACACCTATTTTAAGGAGTAATAGATCTCATCAGTCAGTGAACCTAAAGCATTATATTTTTGGAAACGCATGAGTGCACCATCATTAATTCATCCATAGTGACCCCTTTTTCACAAGCACTGATCTCCTGTAATTACAGCACCCACTATAGATATGAAATGTACGTTTTTTAGTTTGCTTTAATCCTATTTAAAGCTATCTTTTCTTTCAGTAGAACATTGCAGCTTTGCTTGGGTGATCCACCAGACACATAATAAGCTATTTATCTTTTTATGGTTTATACAGGGAGTAACACCCAATTAGAAAGCCACATTTGGCTCACAGAGATAGATAACATACATGCACTTTCCGTTCAGTCCTCATCATACAAGAGTATTTATTTTCCTTCTCTATGGCCATACTGTGCAACACCTTTCAGCTTTACCCTCCACACCCCTTTTGTGTGTGAACCATTTATCATGTAAGTGGATTGACAGAGGGTGGAACACATCTCTCGAGCCCTGCTGATGTAGCCACCTCACGGTTATTCAATTACAGCGCAGCTTGCTTCCGGGAGAGACCACAAAGGCTAACAAGCGCCCTATTCTAAGAAGTAGGGGAGGAGATGATGTGCAGTTATGTCACGGGTCACCGAGAGCCAACGTTAAGACAGTAACCCCCCACCCACGAACATCTTTAATCCTTCACCATCCGGGTCGATCCGAGCCTTGCAGATCGATGGGCATTGACAGGTCTAATTGATTTCTGTGAGAAAGGGATGCAGGCTCATTGAGCTAAAAGCCTGCAACCACCACACAAACAAACCTGCCGGGTGCACTTTTGGATATACTGTACGCGTCTGCGGAAAAAGAGGCAGACCGAGAGGAGATCAGGAGGCCGAAGAGACCTGAGTGACTAATGGCTGTTCACGCTGCTGATGAAAGTGTGCAAAAAAAAATGTAAAGTCTGACATTTTTCCCTTTCCAAAGGGGATAAGATGTAATTCAGGACTGAATGTAAATAGTAGAAACACACATCCCACGGTATGAGACCTAAATAAATGTGTTTTATAAATGAAGGATCTCACCAGAATTCTTCATGGTTCACGTAACATAAATCATCTTTCAGCTAAGACACAAGCAGGGAGGGCCTGAGTGAAAAACAAAATCCATGCAACATTTTATGGCGCAGCTCTTTACTAGTGTGTCTTTTTGATAATCACATCAGTGTGTATCATTTTGCAATAGACGTGAGCAGTGTCCGAACAAATGTGTGTACATTTCTGTATCTCACACATGTATGCTTGGACTAAAAAGGCTGTTAGACCAAATCCCAAATGGGAAGCATTTATCTAGCCTCTGGACATTTGAACATCTCAATCAGAGAATTCAGCCCTCACCTCAACCAGTGTTATTTACATTGCTGGATTGACCTGCTAGGGGGCCCTGGGGCGAGAAGCTTGGCCCAGATTAACCCCTGCTTCTTCTACCAGCTGTTTAATATTATGTATCGGTTTTTTTTTTTTATGATACCATGCCCTATTTACTGTGTGATTAATTTTGGAATATACAACACACTAACATAATGAATCTTAAAAAAACAAAAGGTCTTAAAACAAGTATTTGACCCTATTAAAGGGGACATATAAAGCTTATTTTCTGGTCGTGCTTGTTTTGGGGGTTTCTAATTAAACATGTTTACATGCTTTAATGCTCAAAAATACAATATTTCTTTCTCAAACCATCTGTCGGAATATACCTGTATTCATTTTCTGTCTGAAACAGTCTGTTTTAGGCCTGTCTCTTTAAGCCACCCCCCTCGAAAAAGCCCAGTCTCCTCTCACTTACAAGAAAAATATGGTTCACCTATGAAGAGGTACTTGTTAAGCCGTAGATTGAAATACTCAGATTGGGGGCAGTATTTTCTAATGAGCCTGCATGTGGAGCTAAATATGATTGTGGTATCAAGTTAACTGATCTACGCAGCCCACAAAATAAAAAAAATAAATTTGACTTGGTTTGGCTTATTTCACACTTTGGGGTTGGACAGCTGATATTAGAGAATTGATATTTAAATCTGAACATATCTAGAGCTCTGATAGTGCTCCATTCGTATGTGACTGTTCTGTGTAGACCTCTTTGATATTGAATTAGCTATGTTGTTATTTATGAATTATCCTTTGCTTCATTACCACATTTTCCTGTCACTCAGCTGATTCCACTGGGAGATAGCAGTCATATCAGGCTCCTTAGATCGAATCCTCGAATGGTCAACTATTTGGAGACACCCTTACCCAGGAGCCCAGGTCCCTAAATGTAAATGCAAAAGCACTGAAAAAGTGAGCTTCTCATTCTATTTCTCCTTTGAAGTAATAAAACAGAACCCATTTTCTCACCCTTTCTTTGCAAAGCAGTTGATATGGTGCTTATGTGGTGCATTTCCAAACACATTTTCAAACTGAAGAGTACAAACCAGTTGACACACAATAAGCCTGGAGCTATTGTGGACCCCTTGGGACCCCGCTCTGTTGGCAATGCAGCCTCTGTAAGCAATGTTCTGTTGATACTGAATAAACATGGTAAATATCCTCTTCTTATAAACTCTGGACATGATCACAGTGAGCTGGTGCTTACATATCCATTGGATCTCAATGAGACGCCTGGTTCCAGATCTCTGAATCACCAACAATTTCTCAAACTCTGCAGACTGAGATACAAATGTTTGATGTGTTCTACTCCGACTTGGCAGCACAAGGTAATCCCTCCTTTCCCGTCCATTCTTGGCCATTATTGTCTGGCTAAATCACTAGCACAGTGACAGCTTGTGTTACTTTGCCTAAGGATGTCAGTCGTGTAATGCACCTACGCAAGTGTTCAAAGGATGAAGAAGAGAAAAACTCACTGCTCAAGACCCAACCCATGCAAAAATGCAGTGGCTGTATGTTAAACTCAGCACATTTAAATTATTTCTTGGCACACCGGGTGCACCCTAGCAATGCCAGCTCCTTTGATTATCCCTTAAAACTTGAGCACATAAATGGCGGACATGTTTTGATTGCTTGAGAGTCTGCACAGTCCCTTAAACACCATTCCAATTTTTTATAGACCAATCAACAGCAATGCACTGCCTAATTAATCTCCTTGAAGTTTTTGTGATTCATCATTCCATATCTCATTGATGTCTTTGGTGTTCAATAATATGATGATTTCTTGTTTTACCTCAGCAAGCAGATGGCAGGGAGAGACATGCTGTATGTTTATGGATGACGAACAAAGCATGTGGAGGTATGAATTTGAGCTTAAATCAAAATCTGTGGATGATAACACAGTAGTGTCCAGATTTATTTGTGCTTTTTAGCCTAAGTATCAGCAGAAATAAGACTACAAACCCACCAAAAGGATTTTGATATGCTGCTATTATATAACTTTGATATAAACACATCCATGTTGGTATTAAATGGTCGTAAAAACTGACGTAGTACAAAGAATGAGATAGCTTGTGTAAGACAGGTGGTAGACAAGAATGGATGGATCAAATGAACACAGTACTTTCATCCAGGAGACCACGTCAAGTCAACGTTGACTTATTTTACTGTAGTTTTGTTACATGACTCATACGAATGCCATTGTTAACATAAAACCACATTATTTTCTGTGTTAACAGCAAACTGCACGTATCCTGTTAACCCAGACAATTATTTTAAAAAGACATTATGCATGTAACAAGCAGATCACACTGTCCCTGCCACATCCAGAACTGATACTTAAGGGGTACCTAGCATCATAGTTTGGAGTGTAGTCCCCTGACAAAGCTCCTGTGTTAGATGAGATGGGAGTTAGAATGTACTGGCCATGAGAATTAAAGAAATGAACGGAAACAATTTCTAATTTCACAACGGGAACATATGTATCTTTCAATAATTTGATCTACTGATGTTGATTGTTATGGATTTATATAGTATATCATATTATAACATCTAAAAAATATGTTGTCTTATGAGACTTAGGCATGTAAGAAAAAACAGAACTACCAACCACTTTGCCAGACGTACAAGAAGCTGTGTTGTGCCTGCAGAATAATCCTTACTGTAGTAGAGCAAATTAAACTGATTAAAAATAATTCTCCACCTCCTCCCTGCGACATGTTAATATTAAACACAGTTTGAATTGAATTAAAAATATGTGCTGTAATGCAAAGAAATGCTCTCTGGTTATTTATTTTTTTAGATCTGAGTTTAACTAGGCGCCTGGAAGGAACATTTAATTGTCTTTTGGTAATTGCATTAGATTTTTTATATGTTAAAAACATCAGCTACGTAAGTTGACAATTAAAAAAACATGAACCATGGCAGTTATTTTTTTATTATCAAGGATCCCTGGATGTTAATAACTCTAATAAAATCAAATGTGCCGCCCTGTCACCCACACATTTATGCATATGCACACAGCGCATACACAACCAATGTTTGTACTATTACACAGTATAAATGAAGTGTGGTCTTGTGTGGTTTATTTAAAAAGAAAAATACTGTTAAAGCATAAATCTTGAACTTTTTTTTCTGATTTGATCTTATAATTAGTTTTGTGTTTTTGAAGTTAACAGGAAGTTATCTGCTTAGCATTTAGTCAGCCTAACCGTCACCTTTGAGTATGTGTAACATTAAAGACACATGACTTTAAGTCTTAGCCTCAGCGTTGATTAGACAAATTCTCAGGGAGCCGAGTCTCAGCGGAAATGTTTTCTGCCACGCAGTTCATCTTTCACAGCACACCCGCTACCATTAATTGCATTCGCACGCCCAGTTATTCAGATGCAAACTGCTTTTAATACAAATTACTTCAGACAGCAAGTAATGACTCTCACAACAGTTGCAGTCTTGTACATCTTTCATATTCAGGGCTCATGAGAATACACCCACGGCCTTCTAATCAGAGCTCCTTCCCCACATCTTTCACTAAAGCTTGTGCTTATCCAAATGTCACTTGACAACATTTTCCATCTAAAACATAATCTGTGAAATTAAATTCAGATCCTTAACAATATTATTAAGATATAAATACCATGGCAGATTGACCATCTTGATGCAGCACATGATAATTGCTCAGCTATAGTTTCATGCAGCCTGTCCATGGTCCTCCCCCCCGATCTCCATCAACCTCAAACCCCTGGCAGAGGAGCATCAAGCAGCACTCCGTCACGGACATGCTCTCTCCTTTTCACCCACAGGTTAGGCCATCTATTTGAGATTCAGTGGGAGTGTGGCTGTGGCCTGGCCTCCCTCACCTGGTTACCCCTTTGTTCTGCTCCTCCAAACTACAGGTGTCTACTAAGGTCACTCCGGGGAAGTGGCCAGTCTTTCTCATGGCTCAGGCGGCCCAAATGAATTCAGAGGAAAAGCAGAATCATTGCTGCTTTACCTTCTACCCAAAGTGCATGAGCCAAAAAGTAGAAAGATTAAATTAATGCGGCTCCTGCTGATGACTAAGGGGTGATCTAAAAAAAGTTTGAATTGGCACAGAAAACACCTGGAGTACAATTATGTACTTTATGTGCTTTTTAAACAGCTCCAGGACTTATTTCCATTCAAGAAACAAATGATTGAGTATTTAACAGAAAAAATGTGCAGATGCTTCTATTTGATCAAAGGGTTCACAAAATGGTTTGATGAATATGAAAATGATAATTCACAGGGACCTGTCCCAAGTCAACACTTGTGGGAAATTTGGAAGAAATGTTATGCTGTGCTTGTCACCACCATGATCAAAACACCAAATGCAGTGAAATAAGTTGCTTTTTTAAGTATTCACCATATCTTCTGCCTTTTCACTGGCCGAGCAATGGTACAAATATATCATCTACTTTTACGTGTTTTGTTTTTTAGTATGACTTTAGTAGGAATATTAAAAGGTTTTCTTTTCCATCAGAAAATATGCTGTGGCAATTTAACAGCGGCTGAAAATCTGCTGACCTCTGATGGATTGACCAATCACATTGCAGTGATGATGTAGAAGTGGGTGTGGCAGAACACAGTGACATCACTGTTGGGTGTCAGAGGGTCAGAGGTGCAACGGACCTGACATTTTTATTCTACTCTGGTGAGCAAGTATGTTGGAAGGTGTTTGTCCTGACATAGATCTTTCTATATACAGTAAGCATGGATTTAGTAATTTGCTAGACTCTGACTAGACTAGACTCTAACTTAAATATCAAAACAAACAAAATCAAATGTAATTCCCCCCTTCAAGTTGACCAGTTTATGCCTCTCTCCGTTTCTTTAATTCTTAAATCCAGACCTTTATACAACTAGCATAACGAGTTGATCATTCAATATTTTCAGTTAAGGCCTTTTAAGATTCTCCCAGTTTTACATCAAAGACTATAACGCAGCAGGAGGTCCGTTTTTCCTGATGGCAGGGAGTGTTTAAAGATGGAGAGGTCACTGGCAGTGCAGCGCCAGCCTTTCCTTCTTAATGACGCCTCAAAGTGAGAGCCCATCATTCCCCCTAATTATTGTTGATTGCATTCATTATGTCATGTCCTTATATTTTGCAGGCGCTGTTGGTGGTTCGGGCTAAATGGCAGATACAGGTTAGCTTGTTTCTCAAAGCTAATTGGTCGTCAGTTTGGAGAGGCAAGTAGAAAAGGAAGAAAGTGTCTCCCAGCAGCAGACTGTCCATTGTCAAATGCACAGTATGTACAGGTGGTAGACAAGAACGGATGGATCAAATGAACACAGTACTTTCATCCAGGAGACCACGTCAAGTCAACGTTGACTTATTTTACTGTAGTTTTGTTACATGACTTATACTAATGCCATTGTTAACATAAAACCACATTATTTTCTGTGTTAACAGCAAACTGCACGTATCCTGTTAACCCAGACAATTATTTTAAAAAGACATTATGCATGTAACAAGCAGATCACACTGTCCCTGCCACATCCAGAACTGATACTTAAGGGGTACCTAGCATCATAGTTTGGAGTGTAGGTCCCCTGACAAAGCTCCTGTGTTAGATGAGATGGGAGTTAGAATGTACTGGCCATGAGAATTAAAGAAATGAACGGAAACAATTTCTAATTTCACAACGGGAACATATGTATCTTTCAATAATTTGATCTACTGATGTTGATTGTTATGGATTTATATAGTATATCATATTATAACATCTAAAAAATATGTTGTCTTATGAGACTTAGGCATGTAAGAAAAAACAGAACTACCAACCTGATATTTTGCAGGCGCTGTTGGTGGTTCGGGCTAAATGGCAGATACAGGTTAGCTTGTTTCTCAAAGCTAATTGGTCGTCAGTTTGGAGAGGCAAGTAGAAAAGGAAGAAAGTGTCTCCCAGCAGTCAAATGTATTTTTTATGAGCTGGCGGACCCCTAGCAGAGCAGACTGAGGCCCGGGGTTGCGATGCTCTCAAGATGTCAAGCACCTCGTCGTAGAAATCCCCCAAGTTCTATTTTAATGAAATTAACAAGCCTCTGCTATGGAGCCTAGTTAAAAAATCTGCTGCATTGACATCTGACACAGCAGTTGACTGCACTCCTTAAATAAAGTTTTTTAGGAGTAGCAGGAAGTTCATGGCAAGCTAAATTAGAATTAAAAAGAGAAACATCTTCATTATTGCAGAATCCACTGTAGAGTTGGTTACGCTCTGGACTAGCATCTCCATGCATTACTCCTAAACTGTATGAAATTAAACTGAATAAAACAGCCAGTAAATGCATCTAAAAGGTACCAAAGGGAAACTGTTTTTTTCCCCCCTTTTTTCTGCGAGTTACATTTCCCCCAAAAAGAGAAACAGAAAAGATTGGAAAAGCACTCTGGGAGCAATTCTAAATCTCACAGATCAGCAGTGAAGGGACAGCCAAGCTGGCAACAGAGATATGGAGGCACAATGGTGAATCACTCCCACACGCCCCACAACAATGCAAGACAGGCCCAGTGACTCAGAAATACTGATTCACTTATACTTCTACGTATGTGCTCCCACACTAACCCAACATCCTCGTAACCATTTTGAACATGTAGCTTATGCATTTTGCTGGCTTAGGCTAGTGTCTCTGGCTGCCCTCCAAATCTGGTAAAAATCACAGAGAGAGAAGCACTAAGAATTTACTGCTGAGGGGTAATGTCTATAGGAATATTAAATGTCCGAGTACTCAATTACACCTCACTACTGTTCCCTAATGTCCTGTTTAAAAGTTGAGCCAACAGACAGTGCTTGGATCTTTACAGAGCTTACTTTCTTGAGGTGAAATTCCTCCCTATTTTTCTGCTCTGGTTTCCCCGCATCAGCTTACTCCTCCAATGAAATCTCCTTTCTGTCCCCTTAATGCAGCTTTTTGCTTGTGTCTGCACGTAAAAGAGCTCAGGGCTCTTCTCTGCATTACTGAGACTGAAGAGAGAGTGAGAGCAAGAGAGATAGAGAGAGAGAAGTGATCCATTCCTTTGCTGCTTCTCTCTCAGCAAACCTACACAAACACTTCTGATGTGTGTATGCACTTTCCCACTTACTTAGCCAGCCTGCTGTAAATTGCATGATAAGTACCTTAAACATGTTTTGCATGTCCTGTACAGTATATATGAAGGTTGCATACAATTTGGAAGAGCTGCATGTATAAACCCAAGAATTGCCATTTAAAAAGTTATGAGAGCATACAGTGCCATAGCAAACAAGTACTTCATAGCGGCTAAGCTATAGCCACATTAAGCCAAATGATGTACTTTAGTTTTTTTTAGAGAAATTAAGTAGCAGTAGTAATATTTTGACATTCTGAATGTGCTCATTTACTATCTTGCCTGAGAGTCAGATGCAAAGATTTCTGCACATTGCGAGGACAGGAGGCAATTAGCTTAGCTTAGCATTAACTACCAGGAACTCTTAACACACTAATGAAAAATTCATGTCACATTTGTTTAATCTGTACTCATATATTGGGTTGCCTAAGGACATGAAATAGTATGATTACATATTTGTGAGTCAAATAGAGGGATTTGCACCAACACACCTGGGAGAAAAAAATATCTTCTAAGTACAGATAGCTCATTACTTTCAAGTAAAAGATTATTTATTGGGATTAATTTAAAATAGAGTATAATTAGGAAATAGGCTGGGAAAAAATTGCAGAGATGCAGCATTTTTTTTGCAAATATTCTGTAGTTTCTGTAATTTATTTTATTTGATTGGATTCTCCAATTAGACACTATGGTATGATAATTAGAAACTTTTTCCTGTTCATCTTTTATTCATTAAAAACCTATGCCTTGAAGCAATGTTTCTGGGGGTACGTGAGATTTTTAGAAGAAATATTAGTTTAGGAACTTTTTTTATATATTTTTTTCCAAAAAGTTCAATAAACCAATGTAAATGTAAGTTAAAAAATCCACGATATGTATTCAATACTGATATTTTCAATGCAATGGTCAACTGCCATAAAATGTCAACTACCGCAACAAATATTCTTTTCGACCAAAAGTATGCTTTGTGGAGTACTTGGCTTAAAAAAAACATAATTGAAGTTTCAGAACCACTGCCTTAAATTGAAACAATCTTAGTTTTGCTAAACAGTGACCACTGTGGCAAATGACGATTAGAGTATAACGGTTGATGCAATAACGTTGTGTGACAGTAGCACTAGTATAGAAGAATAAAAGTCACCGAAATGACAGCAATGTCTAAGATAAGCCACAATAAGCTACTGGCCATACCTGACCAAGTCTAAAGCAGCAAAACAACTGTGCTGACTGAACTGAGCGATGATGCCTTTTAATGTTATTTATTCAACGTTTGATTTGCACGCAGAAGACTGTTATTTTATTATTTCATCAATAACATTCCTTTAAATACAGCTAACAACATAAAGAATATTGAGCTATGTCCCATTTGCTTGCATAAAGCACAAAAGGAATAAAGATAATATCCCTAAATCATACTAAGCTGTGTGTTGGGGTAAAGCTTTAAATGTAATGTTTTAAAACCCAAACCGGAATGAGTCACTCCCAGCACCAGCATAACATTGACTGAGTTGTCTCAGTATTTCTAAACATGATGGCTCTTTCCATGGGTGGCAACAGATAGTGTGGTCGTACCTCATGCTCGAAATACACTTCAGAGAAAGTATCCCTCAAGCACCCATACACACAAATATGTGTGCTGCATTCCATGGGGAGCAAAGAAGAAATTGCTGCTAAAAAATTAAGGGACGCCTTGAAAACGGTCCTTTCTTAAGAAAACCAAGAGACAAAATCATCACACTGTCACAGTGCTCTCACAGTATCCAAGTGTGTTATATATACCGGACTGTGTGATACTCAGTGAGGGGGCCAATTTGAGGGAGATGGTTACTGATGATGGCCCCCGTCGCCACATGGCACCTGTCAGTGCCTGTGCTGACATGTGGGAACGAGGTGCACCTCCTCCCAGCCGAAACCCTCGGATATATAGAGAGAGGGAGATATATGGCAGGTAGCCTTTAAAAGTCTGCCACTTGGCAACACTGCATCATTAACAAGCCTGCTGAAGGCCCGAACTTGGCCTGCCTCCAGGAAAAGAGAGAGGAAGAGTTCGGCACCGCCTCATCACCTCCTCCTCCTCCTCCCCGCCTCCATATATCATCCTCTATCTTTAGAGTACTATGCAAAGTCAGCAGTCTTCAACCATCTACCTTTAACACATAAAATGTATGCCGGCCAACCTCTTTTTTTCTTTTTTAAACTGAGTAAAAAAAAACAGTAGAGTGAAGAGAAGGTGGCAGAGGGTAACCATTAGGATCGCCACCTTGTGGTTGATGCTGCTGCTCTCATTTCTCTCCCACTTATCTTTCCAATTGCACTGAATCAAACCAACAACTCAAGATCAATTCCCCACCTTGAGTTTAGACCGAGTGGCTTCTCCCTAATTTAATCCAATTAACTCCAAAATACATATTTTCGGCAAAAGATAAAACATTTAAAGTGAAAGTTGCATTATTAGAGCAGTAGCTTAAGTGGTGTTTTCCTGAGAATGCAAGCTTAGCAGAATTTAACGAGGGAGAAGGCTAAGCGAAGGACATCAAAGAGGCCTAACTGGAGGAGTTGCACGAGTGGGCACAAATCACTTATCATAATTATCTCTGCCCCCCCCCACACACACACAATATTCGAAGGAAGACAGAAATGAGAAGCAGTCGTGATCCGAAGCCATATTGAAATGCCACATTCGTGAGATAGTTAAAGGAGAGTAAACAACCATAAACAAGGAGCGAAACGTGAGACGTGAGAAGAAACATACAGGTACAGTGATGTATGGTGATCACGGAGAGGTTAGCTAGATGAGATGCAGGCAACAGGGAGATACAAATCTGGGAAGGGTAATATAAAGAGCGGGGGAAGGTGTTTGTGCTGGGGGTCATCTAATGAACCATGCCCTAAACCCCACAATTCATGGCTCCTTTGGACGAGCACCGGGGGAAAAGACGTGTTGGGTGGGTTTGATGTGTTTTATGGGCCTTGCATGCCGCCCAGTCAGTAGCCATTACAGGAATGTTACAGAGTAATCCATGAAGTGGACACCTCCCATAAATGATTTCCTGACACCAGTAAGTTGCTCCTCAGCCATGCTTGTGACGTGCAAGCAAACTTGATTAATTTCAGTCTCCATGCGTGAATAAATGTGAGCAGACTTGCTTTGCTAGAAACATCTAGTTCTATTGAAATAGGAGCCATCTGTTAGCCGCGGGGAAGATTGACAGTGGTCATTCTGCTCCATCAGCTCCTCTGGTACACAGGTGGTTCACAGTTCAGAGTCTGTGTTGTTTCTCAAGGGACATCTTCGAGTTGTGATAAAGGCTGACCTCGAAGACAAGCTTTGCATTTGAGTTGTGAGAGGAGGAAGGAACAGTGGCTGGCGTGGTTCACTGTTGCTTGCTGGGAAAACTTCACAGGTTATTCTGGCAGAGAGAACGTTTTTAATGCTAAATGATATGGAATTTGCATCTGTGCATACAAGATTTTATATCCACGATTATTGAATTTTCTAAAAATAATTTTCTTAATAATGTTTGGATGGCCAGATTGGACATTCAAAAGAATAATTGTATACCCCATCGCTTGAAGCATTATTGCAGGTTGATGTTCCCTGCTCCAACCCCAAGAAGCACCAGATTTGTCCAAACTGGATTAGGTCCACTTGTGATGAGTTCTCAACATTTCTATAAGAGTTGGTGAAGACCAAAAAAGAGCAACGATGAGAGTGAATATTGGACGCACCTTTGTCAGGCCTCTAGAAAATACCTCCAAATAAATGTTAACTTTGCAGACAAAAACAATGACTGCTCATGGTTTCTTTTCTTTTATACGGTGACTGTTAGTGGATCTCGGTTAACATTTTTAATAATAACTTCATCCATGTCAGTTTTGTGTCGAAAAATCAGCAAGGGTGAAAGACAGAAGATGAAGCTGCCTGCACAGTCTGTGCCTCAGCCATCCCCAAATAGAAAGTGCAGGTAGACATTGTGCTGAAGGTATAGAAAAGTGCACGTCTTCACTGAAGCCCTGTCATTGTGAGCCTTGACGTTTCACTGTCGATACTTTTCCTCTACTTTTCAGTCAAAAACACAAGTTCCTCCTTGTGTCTTTATATCACCTGTGGTGGACCAAATGGAAAAAAACTAGCTTCTTAGCCAGCACAAAGCTGTTTGTCCTCTGGTCATGTGCCTCTACTTTTAGAATATTCTCTGTAGATCTCTTGTGAAGTTCACATAATGTATTTTGTCATAGATAAGCAACAGAACAGCTGAAATAGCAACATAACTCTGTCCCCATTTTCTGCAGTGATGATGCAGCAAAGAGAGGGGAGCATATTGTTAGAGGCTTTAAAGCTAGGTCTAGATTAGGTTGCTTAACCTCATACATCTGTAGAGTGGGTATAAACATGAGCTGTAGGATCTGCTGCATAATGTTACATGACTCAAACATCCTCCATCCTCTAAGAAACATCCTCCACTGGCAAGTATTTTACCTCAGAAAGATCTGGCTTCCCATTATACTCATGGTAAAACATACAAATTATTATTTATTTTTAATGGTGGCATGACATGCAGTTGACAGATTATGCCTACATGCTGTGGTAACATGGGAGGATTCTGCGGACATACAGTTAGTGGTTGTATGAAAAACTGAACATAATAATTTGGGATTACTTTAAAAACTGCAAGTCACCAATTTATAGCATAATTTATGTATTTTTTTAACCCTCATCTTGCTTGATCCGGTCCGTCTGTTTGCTCGGAGAAGTCTCGCTCCGAAATCTCAAGCCGCATCCATTTTCTCTGAATATTCTAAAAATTCAGCCATTGCATTAAAAAAATGTAATATAACAAGCTAAACTTCACTTTCTTTTTCCAACGCAACAAACTCTGACAACATCTGCACCTTTCTCTCCAACCCTCATCTCTCATCAGTTGTCTTCCAGAAACAGGTCACACGACACAAAACAAACAGACCGGATCAAACGAAAAAGGTAAAGAAGACGCTTTTTCTCTGTAGGGTCATTTCCGTAATGTTGTCAGACACTTATAATACAAATGTGAGCCTGTCGGTGGCAAGAACAAGCACTTTCAGTGGACATACATTGACAGTGTGGAGTTGTCCCTAAGCACTTACATTGCAGCCCATTAGACAAATGCTGTCTGCATGCAGCGCTCTCGCTCAGTACTGGACCACTTTCAAAAAGTGTTGTCATCATTAATCACTCAACATAAAACATGGGAAAAGTTTGCTTAAAAAATGTCCCATTATATCAATAACCTAAGATTCTCTATATGCGACCAAGGTATTTTAATTAGAAACTCACAAAGAAATAACTATTGTGCAATAAAAAAATGACCCTCCATCTTTGCCAAAGTTAAATAAATACTTTTAAGTTGATTTTACAAAAGGCCCAAACTACATGCTTCATACAACTAGAAATGTCACCCACGATATGTTCAACTTTACGACCAGTCTGAGCCTAGATTTCTATATCTAGGCTACGTGTTGAAGGGTTCTTACATTTTGTATGCCAACCACCAGCGTGAGTGATCTAACAAGGAGGGGTGATGAGGAACTGAACAATGTAACAATCGTCTGACCCTCTGCCAATTATTTCGTGTGATGGGGGAAATGCTCAGAAGGGCTAAATTCCCCCAAAAAAACATTGTTTCACTTCTGCTCCATTCTCGTTCATGCTTGGCTTCTTCCTGGACCTTCCACAGGCATTGATCACAGCATAGTGGGGTCTTGGTAACAGAGCTTCGGCCATGTGTTAAGGCTAACAAGGTGGAAAAATAATAACGAGCAAACCCAAAGAAGAGGTCTCTGACCTGACCGCACTGAGTATTCCCTCAATCCAAATCGTCCAATATAATACTCCTGCCGGAATAGACGAGCGCTAAGTGGAAAGTATGGAAGGGGTGTTCGTTATCCATGACCCTGCACTGCCTGACCCTGCACTGCAAAGTACAGAAATTAGAGGAAAAGCTCTTGAAAAGATATCGAGTCTTTTTTTATCTGTGTGCTTAGCGACATGAATCATCACAGGCTGAGAAGACGCTGAAATAACTAACACAAAGATGGCAGGTGAACTGAACAACACCGCTCAGTGCTGCAGCATATGGCGGCCGGTGTCCACAGTCGTCTTTTCCTCTCGTATTTGTTACTTGAAAACTCCCTATGAAGAGATTTTGGCATGTCAGCAAAGGCTGTTGGAAAAGCAAATAGTCATTATCTCCTACCCAGGCAACTTTGAGCAGCTTGTTGCCTAGCATGAGGCCGTCTGTTGATGATGTAAGCCCATGCACTTCACAAGCACCTTCAGAAACATATAATTTGATCACGTGATGCAGCGCTTGATGTCTCAGTTTTAGTTGTGTGAATCATCTCACACCTGAACAAAGCATCTACAAAGACACTCGCTGAGCTTGTATAACAATAATATATATAATAGAATAATATAAATATAGAATATCCTTTCCTCAAGCGTTTAAAACTACTAGCTACATTAGAACAAACTTGATATCATGCTCTGTGTATTGCAGTGGATAAATCTAACTAAGTATATATAGCCAAGTGCTGCACTTAAGTTCAACAGAACAAGGGGTTCCACCAAAGAGGGATTTCTCATATTACCCTCTCATATCATTTCCTTTAAAGCAATGCATCTTTTGAACAGCAGCCTATTTGGCTTAAGTTGACAATAACAGGATGATGGCAAATGCTCAAAGGTAGTCTTGCAGATGCACAAGAGTAATAGCATCAGTATACTGACTCAGTTATGTTTCTTACAAAGTAATACCAATTTAAAAATGACTAACATTAGCCACCATAAGCTGGTCATACCAGACCAAGTAGGGCTGTAACAGCAAAACCCCTGTATCTATTTAAATAAGCAATATGTGTTTTATTGCTTATGAAATCCACTTTATATCTGAAGGATGAACAATGTGTTGTAGTGACAAAGTCTCACTTCAAATAACCATTTGGGGCCCAAAGTAAAAAATACAAAAACAATTTTGTATTATAGAACTTTGTTATCCTCTCCTACTCCAATAATCATCTCAAAACCCCCCTCAGATTTAACTTTTGACCCGGCCTCCAAGTTCGGGAACCACTGGACCAAACAGATACAACTAGCTAACCACATCCACTAGCTACAGCAGTTAAAATGCTGCTACAGTATGCATTGATGCAATGGTTGTAATACAGTGTTGTTAAATTGTATTATTGGTACTTTTTATGGTGGAGTGCTTCTTCCACCATATATGCTTAAAAACATCAGCATTCTTCAGTCCTCACTCTCCTATTGCACAAATTGTTGTTGTTGTTGCTTCTTCTACAGAGTTAAAAGAAAACCTAAGCTCAATGTTAGATCTTGTTTCCAACAGAAGGCATTGCTGACCGCGGTGAACACGGAGTGATATAACTGAAAAACAAACAGTTATGCTGACACCTACACCTAGTTGTGTTGAGTGTAGAGTTTGGGTAAGGAAGGGATGTGTTTTCCATTAATCTATTTATGGCACTTCACCCCTGTAGCCTGTCAGAAAACCAAAATGGGGACGCCTTTGCACAAACTGCTTAGTGACTCTATTTACTCTTCATTTTAATGAAGAGTACACTAAAATTAAAAGGGAGATTTTTTTTTTAGAATGGGAATAAACTAGACTTGTAAATGCACAAAATTTCATCATTAAAATGTCATAATCCACAAGGGTGAATCTGGGATCATTTAATCAGAAAAGTACTCTGATTGAATACATAGAAAAGGGAGGCGGGAAAAACAACTGAATAAAGGTCATTTATCAAAAGACCAAACTGAAGGGCTTCTCTTTCAGTTATGTGGGCTGTTTGTAATGGATTTTGAAGAAATTGGCTCCTCTCTATAGTGGGCCATATATCTCTCCTGGCAGCACTGTCATATGACATTCGAAGGCCTCAAAGTGACAGATATTTACAAGTTTAATTTAAGACGGCATCATTCATTCCATGGCGGGGAAATTTTGAAAAATAGGCGCTATGCTAGCATGGACACTGGGGATATGACAATCCATGATTAGAAATTGATTTTTTTTCTTTAACCCCAGGTTCAATTATCGGGGTTTATGTTTGATGGGACCATAATGGTGCCTATCTGCAAATACAGCCAGTCGCGGCTCATGTCATTTTGTTTTCCTTTCCATCAGGTTTGATCGAGCAGTAATTGATTCACTAATTGCTTTTAATTATAAAGTAAATGACTTCTTTCTACCACGGTTGGGTTATCTGTTTTGGTGGCTATCAAAGGAGAAGTTAATAAACTGGATGATAGGGTTAATAATGACAATCAGTGCTGTAATTCTCATCAGATCCAAATAAGCATAAAGCAATGCAATTACTTCAAGAGCATATAATTGCTTTGTATAACATCTGCACTCTTGATAAGAATTATATTAAATTGTTTGCGGAATAAAACCCAAATCAATCATGTGCTACCTTGAATGTCACGATGGACATTGTTATTTCTTGAAATAAGGATCTCTTTAAAGAATATTTTGGTTTGTTCTGTAGCGGAGCAGCTGCCACTAAGATATTTGCAGCTTATTGAGGGAAATGAATCACAGGAAAGACTCATTATTTCTAAAACTAAAGTTCCATGCTCGTCGGGAGCCGAGGAAAAAAAAACATGCTGAGATTTCTGCTGCTGTTGCGGTTGTTGTTGAGTTAAACACACCGCTTGCTTTGACACCCCTGATAAATAAAACATTGAAGTGCTTCTGGGAGAAGTGGGGGCTGCCTCCCTGCCTGCAACACACTTCCCCTGAATGCACTGTGGACACTGTGTCTCTGCTTTGACACCACACATAGACACACACACCGGTTTTCACCCTTCGGCACTCACCCCATCCCATCCTACATTCACATTCCCCCATATTCACTCGAAATATATTCATGCTTATTCTGAAACATTCGCTTGTAATCTCACAAGAGTGTGCACAGCGTTACCGGGCACCCAGCAAACGTACTGTAGCCGTAAAACACATTCATTTGCATGAAGGCCTGCGCACACAAAGACAAAGCTGAGATTGAAAACAGAGATAATGCTGCTGCATTAGTCCCTCGCTTTAATGTTTGAATAATCCCCTCAAACATTTATTGGGTTTTTTTATTTATTTTTTATTGGATCATATCATTAATAAATGTTTGAGGAACAAAGGATAAGTTAAACTGCAGCTGGGAGAAAAAACAGGAGGGACTCTTTCACTTTCTTACTCATGGACCGCAAACCTGACCATTCCTAAACTCCTCATACCCTGCTCTGTCAGCAGCAGCATGCTCTCAGACTCCTCACCATGTTCCATACAAACACTCGCTGAGTGCTTTCTACACAGTCAAACATCATACATTCATAGATCAGACCCGCATGAATAATTGAGACCACACTGAACGGCGTGACATCAGAGAGGGAGGAAAAGTCAATGCGGTTGTGTCTGGGCACCTCCTTTACTGCCTTGAAAATAAACAAGAAAATTAACAAAATGGGGCCCTAGAAAAGCCCTATGAAAATTTAATGGATGGATATTATTTAGCTGAGCCTGGCTGAATGTCTGCTGGAAGGTTCAAAAGATTTTTAGTCTTGGGCGAGGACCATATTGTAGCACACGAGCTGAATACGGCTGAAGGCTTTCGGCTGCAGGGATTTGTTCAAGAGTCAGACAGTGTAATGGTGATGAACTACAGATGTAAGACAGAGAGAAAAATCCAACTGTCTGGTGAAATATGAATGCCGAAATTTGAACATCTCAATGTAATATGAAAGCTGGTGCGGAGAAAATAACTGCTTCTTTCTAACAACGAAAGATAATGTGTTTGATTTCCTGTGCTTTCCATTACCTTAGAGTATCTGAATTGTCCTGTTGTGATGAATTGAACAAACCTTTCAATTATCTGCAAATTGTAGGGTTAGCACATAAAGGTGTTTTTAATATCATGTCATTATCACTCACACACAACGATCAAACCTTCTTTCATTGTTGAATTGTTTTCAACATTTTGGGAAGTATGCTCAATCACTTTCATGAAGAGAGTTGCAGTAGATAGGAAGGTCGATACCACTTTTATGTCTATATAGTAACCATAAAAATGAAGCCAGAAACAGGTTAGTTTAGCTTACCATAAAAAGCAGCTAGCCTGGCCCTGGTTGTTTAGTCCACATAAAACCCGGAGCCTAAAAACGACACTTCACAGATCTACAGGGTGCTAAATCCTGGCAACTGCTCTCACAACACTACCGTTTTGACCGATTAAACACATGAGATATAACGTGTAAATTAGTGATCATTAAAGGTGGTGGTCGGCGGATTATGTTACCTTTGGACAGAGCAATGCAAGGCTATTTCCCTTATTTAAAGGCTTTATGCTAAGCTAAACTAACTAGCAGTTGACTCCATCCACATACAAATCGGGATATTGAATCAGCATATTTTCTACAATCTCTAACATTTCCTTCAACAATTGTGAATTACTTCAGATGAGCATTCATCATTAACTGTCATTTCAATCCAGTGAGACAGAAAGATGCAAATATAATCTTTCAACTAAAATGCCAAAATCCATTGACATTTTAATCTCAGAACGAATAATCGATTGACACTGACGAAATCTTGTGCAGCATCATTACTGGTGAAGTTCGGTTTGCTACTGATCTGCTCTCACAGTTTCCCTGTTTGTTCCTATGCAATATTAATGAAAATGTAATTGAAATAGTGAAAGCACAGTCACAAGCAAACAATATTCCACGGATAGTATAATCCTCTTTATATCTGCCACCACTCTCTTTTTTCGTTCTACCGCTTTCATGGTTTTGTCCCTCCTCAGAGGCAGGTTGTTTGCACCTTAAGATGGCAGCCATCTGTTCAGAAATCACTTAGGACATCCTCTTGCTTGCAACATAGTTGACAGGATATAATGATGGATTATCTTATTAGAGAATATAATGACTCATCACCTATTTCAAACAGTATTTCAATGCTGATTTCAACTATGCTTGCAGTTCACAGTTCACTTCAGAGAGAGGATGTTCCTATTGGCTGTTCCAGAAATGCAGATTTGCACAAACACTTCCCTTCAGTGAATCCTGATTATCATTGGTTTCAAGTCTCAAATACAAAAAAACAACAACAAGTCAAGCCAGTATAAATAAAAGTCAAGTTCTGGTTAATAAAATGACCAGATATAAACAATGTTTATCCAAAATACGCATCCATTCATTTTCAATGGCTTCTTCTGTTTGGGAGTAGGGGCTAGAATCAATCCCACAACACTGTAGTGGTCAACCATGTATAGAGTTTGCAAAACATCTACTCTGCATGGCTTTGGAAATCCTGGGAAGAACTCCATAAACAAAAGCCCCAGCCGGCCTGTGGATTTGCATTGAGGCTACAGTGCTAATTAATTATTTTCAATGGATTAATGGGACAAAAACAAGGATTCATTTATGACATGCTTTTTAAAATCAAGTTAGAAATGGTTAAAGTTAGGGTGCAAGTATGCTTGAGCATTTTCAGACTGTCTCTTCTGGAAGATATCCATAGTGTTGCACTTGGGAGTATACACAAATAAAGACAGAAACAGTTGTGTAGAGTATAAAATAGGAAGTTTGAGAGAGAAGTACAAACCCTTCTTACTTTTGCACCTCCATGCAGCTTGTCAATCACTGCATGTTTGTGAATGTTTCCAACCGTTTTTTAAAAAATATTTTTTACCTCTCATGGACTCACGGAGGACATTTCCTCTTGTGGAGAAACGATTGTTAAAGGTGCGATGCATCATCACCTCCGGAGACGTGAACCACTGCGGTTTAGCCTGCCTAACAACAGCACAACAACAACAACAACAACAACAACAACAACATGCAGATACAGTAGCATTTATTTTGAAGGATACTGAGAGCTTTAGGTTATAACAATTAAATCCAGGAGAAGCAATGGTATTTGAGGCCAATCGAGGCTAAATGATGGCCAGAGTTTGTGCAACAGGGGTTAAAAAACCCCACAGAGTAAAGCATTTTAAACGCAGTGCATGCTGGGTGTTCAGTGTAATACCATCATGAATAGCATAAATGAAAATGATTATATACATTACAAGAGTGAGCGAATTGTGAGTTGTGCTTCCAAGTACATGGATAAAATGCAAAACCTTGAAAATTGGAAATGACACCACGCAATGGAGAAAAATAGTAGTCTGAAAGTGAGTCAGCTGCCAGCAAATGCTTTCCCTTCTCCTTTTTTATTTCCGAAACTGTACCTTGCTGAGAATGTATTGTGTGGAATAACGGCTAATCCACTGGGATGATGTCTTAGACTATTCCAGGAGAGAAAAGGCTGCTTCAGCATGTAGCAAAGTACAGGAGCAATGGCAATGACAAGGCCCCCCCACCCCCCACACACTTTACATACAAATAGCTGTCAAAATAAAATTGCCTATTTTGAATAAGAGTATGCCCGGGACGAAAACACAAATATATGAAAGGACAAAGCAGCCCAGTGGAACAGACAGAGAAAGCATGAAATAAGATATTAATGTGTTCTAAATTGAAATACATTGGGTTATGACTTTGGAAATGAAGTAAACTCATGTCACTTGCATCACTTTAATATTACTGTTATTATTAGCTTTGATATTTCCCCCCCCTGGATGCCTCTCATTGTGGAACATAATAATGTTTGTCATTGTGAGAAGTCACCGTGGTGTCTTGATGGAGGTCAAAAGAAGATTGGGCTCTTGAGAAACCAAGATGAACATGACTATTATATACGACAAAGAGCGTGTGTTAATCTAATGGTATCAGGTGCTCCTCAGGTAACTATATTTTATGTTATAAAAACAATAAGAAAATACATGCAGCATGCTATCATTCACACCCCAACATGTTATATAGTGTTAGAAGAGGGGCTATGCTAAGGATGGCTCATAATAAGCAGTTTTTGTTGTCGGAAACGTGTAATTATACGTTTATTATTGAGGTCATAGTTTAATGTGGTGTTGCACTGCACTACAATATAGGCGTTTTTGGCCTTTCCCGTTTACATACATGAAGGGTCAGAATATTAAAAACACCTCTGAATATTATACAGATCAGTGCAAAACCATTGCTGACTTTATGACCTCTATGATAATTCATATAATTGAATTAACAAAACAAAAAAACACTAGAGTTATCATGAAAGTGGACTTTATGGCAGTATTATTGGGTTGCATGACGGTGTACCAAAAGTATGGACACATATTATAATTCTATATAATTAGAATGAAATTGGCATTTACACCTTTAGGTATTTGTAGATTTAAAGTTCAGAGACCTGACATGATATTGCAGTAATAATGAGTTTAAAACTGGCTGTAAAGAGATGGAATTTGAGCTCTGAATCACATTTACGGCTTTCACTGTACATCAAGCAGCTAAATTTGATCAGAACAAAGCCAATGAGGTCAAAGGTCAAATTGCGCTAGAGCCTCTATAAGCTAAGTCACTTAATATGGTTTCTAAACTACCATAATCACTGACCATTATGAGCTTCATCACATAATGTAAGATATATGAGGCAAGAATGGCCGAGGCATTATGTTTGTGATATTCATTTTGATTTTAAGCAACAGCCATATAGACAGAATAATCAAGAAAAATGAGACGATTATCCATCAAGGGCATTACACGAAGCAGGAGCCAATTTATCCCTGACGACGGCTCTGAATGGGCTTGATAAATCATCAAGAAAAGGGATATCATTTGGCCTCACAGCGAAAAAACTCTAGCGCAAGCATATTTCAAACCATAAAGGGCTAAAGTTAGCGCTTGCTTGCCCCCCCGCCAATCTATCAAAGGGTTTGCAGTCTTTAGAGTGAGCCTCGGCTGTGTGCCTGTGAGGTGCCCTAAAGAACAAACGTTTCATTTTCATTAGTTACCAGGTAGCGTTTGTCTCAGGGCCAAGACGGGCTTTCTCAATGTCTGAGTGTAAATCGCTCCTGTTTGATAAGGGACAGAGAAAAGTTTTCACCCATCTTTTCAGTTGGAACAAGGGGTGGAAGAGTCACTGGAGAAATTGTGAGTATCATAAAAAGATATTCATCTCACTTTAAGTAGTTCTTTTTAGCACCCCTGAGATGGCTTCCTTTTGCAATGATTATCAATTTGTAAGCCCAGATATAGGCCGTGTGACGGTGACTGAGAACTAATGACCAACCTTTGGCTTAACGCTTCAGCGATTCAGCAACAGCCATTCAAAGTATATACATTCGGTAATAAGCTCTCTATATGGCAGTTTTTCCTTGTTAGTGGTGGAGTCTGCCATTATAATGTTGGATCCAAACTGACATTCATGAGGAATTCACAGATGATGCATGTATGTAATCCATTGTTAGACTTTGCAATTGTATCTCATTAATATTAACCTCCCTTTTAATTGCTACTTTTGCTCCAATTTAAAAGCATTCAACTGGTGAATAGCGATTTTCTTTATTGTGAAGCAGCTGTTGCCAGTTTATGACAACTTTAAGTCATTTTGTCATCGTAAAAATGCCAAAATTCAAGTGTAACAGAATCCCAAACGTGAATTTTCCCCGGTCTTCTTCAATGATTGTGATGGGTCTTTTCACAAAATTCTGATGATGTATTGACCAAACCATTCATTGAGAAAACAATTGGTAGATTAAAGGGGATCACCACCAATTTTACACAACAAAGTCTGTTGACAGGCCTTGGAAAATTACTGCATATGTCTTTTGTGGCTCCAGAGGGAGAGGAGTGAACTCTGACAAATTGCCTCAAGAGATTGTCACTCAAGTCAGCGTCAGTTAAAGCTTAGGACTACAAGTTTGGATATAAATCTGGCGGTGTTGAGTTAGAAAAAAGAGTTCACGAGACCACTGTAGACGACTCGCTACTAGCATAACACAACCAAAGTCTAAGACCAAACTGTCTGTAGTGCGTTGCATCATGGGTAAGTTAGTTTTGACAAGGAAGTAAATAGCTTGTCATAAAAACAATGATATCTCTGTTCTGCTGCATTGATGTTGATCCTTTATTCTGACAATCTTACAGGAATGCAATGCAAAATCAATGGAGTACTCTTTTAATTGTCAATAAAAAATGATCTTTCGTTGGAGCCCTACTCTGGAGATGGAAAGTCAATAAGCAGCAACACTATATAGTCATATTACGACACTGTCAAACTATGCTGCATCATGAGTTGTCTTCTCTCATAAGATTTGATTGGACATCATATTTTACGACTGGACTACTGGTTGAAAGGAAGCATTGAGCAAATGAACAGGAATGTCTAACACATCGATACTATTCAATTATTTATTTAAAAAGTGTATTTAATTGCCCAAATGTTTCCTCATTCACTTCCCTGTTAGCTTATCCACCTTCTCCTGACACTAATATTACCAAAGCTGACTTGGTAATCCCAAGTCTATCACCATTGTGTGATTTCTCCCCTCTTCCGTCTTTTATGTGAACCTGTCCACAGGGCACCCGTCACCACATGCTATCTCCTCAGGGCCAAATTTAGATGAAACAAATAGAAGGAATTTAGACAAATGTGCTGGTGAGACAAAACAACTCCTAACTGCCTGAGGGTCTTTTTTTTGTTGTTGTTGTAACTGTAATTCCCTTCTAGAAAGTAATAACTTTATCTCGGGGAGGCTTATGAAGAAGAGAACCTCTGTTGGTGGATTCTGACAGGTCTGGTTGAACGGGTTTTTTATGTGTCCCTTTCATTTTCAAACCACTTGTCCTTGCAAGTGCCATTTGATTTGTTGTCCCTCAAATGTACCATGTGGGCGGCACTCAGGCAGATCCTGAGGAGTGTCAATCTTCCCCTGAGATTAGTTGGTACTTTCTGAGGCTATTGTGAATTTCGCACCCTGAAGGTTCACACAGTTCTTTTCTTTCAAGATATGTAGGCCAGCACAATTTGTTGTGAAGATAAACTTGTGAATAAAGACCTTTTTGACTGTTTGTTCTTTTATTGTATTGTAAATTTAAAAGTGTACATTTTCATGAAAAACACAGAAAACATAAACAGTAGGCAGCACCCGCATAATAAAAGCATCACGCTGTGAAACTTATACTTATGTATTTATTTGTGAAATTGCCGGTTTTGGTCAAGCCGAACAATCACAATGGCCTCTGGTGTCAAAGCAAGCCTGTATTCTTTGTTGACAAATTACAGTATAGCAAAACTGTTGATTGGGTTTTTTAACAGGCAAGTGAACCTGAAATGACAGGTGTGAGGAGACAATTTACAAATCAAAAGCAAGTGACAGCTCTGCAATCATTCCACTCTCGATTCATTTGCTGCCATTCACGTTCAAGGGGCTCAAGTGGTACAGGAAAATGAAACAAATATATGGCTGTATAATTGCTATAAATCGATTGATAGGCTCGCTGCCACTTTAATGCACTTTCAGTTATTATTGATGCCTGTAATTGGACTGTCATATTGTGATATTGAAAATGGATAAAGCAACCACAAGGGTATTATACAGGAGCATTGATCCTATATGTGCATATGCACTGTGTTGTTTAGGAATGGAGGACGTACTCAGACCTTTTATTTGAAGCACAAATACCAAACTCTAAAAATACTCTGTAACATGTTAAAGTAAACGTGAGAGAGAGCCAGTGTGTGGTTTGTCCGTTCTGGGATACTGTAGAAACAAGGAGGTGCAACATGGTTAACTCCAGAAAAACAACCCGCTCCCTGTGTAGAAATAAACGGCTCACCCTAAGGTTATGAAAACACATTGATTCTTAGTTTCAGGTGATTATCTACTGTTAATATTATTATAAATACCATATTTCATTGCTGTTGTATCCTGATAAATCCTACACACTGGACCTTTAAGTACAGCACTTCAGTAAACGACACAAACCAAACATATGTAAATAACGCCCATCTCATGAACTATTAATAATATAAGTTTCAAATAATTTCAGTCCATCCATTATGTCTACCTCTTCTTTTAAAATTCAACTTAAGTCATCAATCTTTACAAAATCTTTCTTTTGTGGATGAAAGTGTATATTTCAGAGCTGGAGTTGCTTAACACTGCTATCTGTAATATGATCTACAATATCATTGGTCCGGTAAAGCAGCATGGAACTATCATGGACGGACCCCATAGAGCTTCTCATGCGTTTGAGTATGTGAACCTCTCTTCGTCTTCTCTTGTGGTTATTAAGCATTTGCTCAGATATTGTAGTTTTAACGGGAGACTATTTCACAGAGATATGCAAATCTGAAAATTATTACTTAAAAATATTGATGGTTCATACAAGATTAAGAGATTTGAATGCAAAGAGAGCTCAAAGAAAGTACACTAGGATTTAAATAGATATTCCTAGAATAAACGTCATGTTTTGTCCATTGTTTTCAAGTCTTCAAGCACACATGTGAACACTAACACATTTCTATACACGTGTATTCTACATTTATGAGAAGCCTCTGAGTTGTAGTGGTCATTTTCTCCTTGATAGGAGCCGAAGAGAACAGCTGTCAATGAGAGAGGCCGAATGATAGATAGGCTACTCTGCTGGGGGCCAGAGAGGCCATTTGAACACGGGGACATTCACTTAGGAAACCCCCGAGTTCTCCAGTAGAATATATATATCCTCCATCCTCTTCCAAATCAAAAGCTTTCTGTGTCAGTGTCATTTTCACTACAAGCCTATAGCATGAACCACAAGAGGTGCGAAGCAACTTCTTTCTTGAAAACAAACAAGCAGCACAACATAACAGAGCCTCCCTATGGGAAGCCTTGCAATGGATTATCTGTCTTTAAACACCCACACTCCTTCCTCCTATTTTTCTCTTCTCTTCTCGACATCTCCTGTTCTGAGATCCAAATTATAAATCTCAACTGGAGGGTGAAAGATAAAAAGTTCCCACAGGAAAGCAGCCTTTATGTAAAGAAGAGGGAGCAAGTATGTGGTTGTTGATGCAACAGGAAAGGGATGGCTGTTTAACTATAAAACCGCACAACAGTTTTGCCTCACATGAAGAATTACATAAATACACCTATATGTCTTTTGTTTGTTACCATGGCCGCAGTTAAAAAGGATACCCGTAACTTACTGTATATCCTTCAATTTATACCCACTGCACTGCATTCTTAATATACTCTAAATGTATCGAACATCAGCGCCAAACTTTTTATGATACAATTCTTCATACTGTTATTTTCCATTTGTATAATAGTATGAAAGATTTCTCTGTGTACATTGGTCACTTTGTAAATGAGTGTGTTTCTTTATTCTTGGAAAAGACACACTTTTTCACAAACTCAGAAACCTCATTACCTATCATTACTTGTTCCTAATGGCCGGAGGACGGGGGACATTGTTCTACATGCGCAGATTGGCTTCCATGGCAACGGGCATAGGCTCACATGAACCGAGGCCCTGGCCTTGTTAACCTCAGTGCGTCACCTGGCAGAGAAACACAGTCCACACTTATGTTTTACTTGTTACATGGAACTGCACTGTGAAATACAAATATTAGTCCAAATACTATGAAAATGCCATTTCTCTCCTATAAAAACATTTGTTTAACAATACCGCAGCTATTTGGGCTCCATTGCTCTAAGGAGGATGAAACTGTTTTTGACATACTTTATATGAGCCGGCATTTAACTCGCAACGGTTTGCGAGCCAACCTTGCTTCTGACAAACGTTAGTAAAAGACACCTTGAGTCGACATAGTATTGGCTATCATTTGTTAAACTGACCTATTACAACATTTGGAGAACTTAGTTGTGTCCAGTTTTGGTGACAGCAACTGTCCAGACCATCAGGACTGACTTTCTTCGATAATCCTATAACATCAGCACCCTGTGATTCAAAAAACAAACATGGAGTGTATTACTGAGTGCTCAGAAAGTACAAATCAACAGCTACCAATGCCCCCCTCCCACCCCAAACTTGTTAACCACTAAAAAACTTAAAGTTTGTGATTATAAGAAATAAGTATATGTTCTTGCTGTATGTCTTTACTAGTGTACTTACTTAGAAGAAATTTTAATTTAATTTAATGTTTTACATTTTCCTGTGTGGGTTAATTTCTCATCCCAATTTACAATCTGGTACTAAAATGTTTTTAATTCAAGCACTAAAAACTGTTCAGCACTTCAACCCAATATCTACACAGGATGTTAAAACATGTTGGATCATTTGCATATACACTTTTACATTTTTTTTACATCTTCATCTCCATCCTTGTTACCAGTTGTTTTATTTTCCTCTCACAGTGTCACTGCTCTTGTTTAAAAATCTGTTTATGCTTTGTTTGTTTCCTCCCTGACCTCTATTAACACTTGGCAATGGGAGCACCTTCTCTATTCACAACGCTTGTCTGAAATAGTGACTGGCTACAAGCAACCAACCGGAAATATACGCTCTGGCTTCTGCGGCCAGATCAAACATTTTGCTGACTTCATATCAATCCTAAGTGCCAAGACGCAAACGGGAGCCAAAAGTTAAAGGAATGGGATCAAAACACCAGATAGAGCAAGAGTGTATCCCATAAAAGTCGACTTATCTGGCAGACGAGCGGTAATGCACCAGATGACCTAGCTTAATTGGCTTCGTTGGACACCAGCACCGATTTTGTACACACTTATACATGAGTGATTTAGCATTTAATTTTTGATCCAATGGAGCTGAAGACACATTTAATTACATTGAGTAGAACCGCAGGAATGACTGCATATTGAAATGTCTGATTGAATGCCAACCTGCTATGCAATTATCTTTTCTTTTGAGAATATTTCGAAATTGTTTTGATGAATTAACTCTATGAATGACATCATCACATGTTTAAGAGACATAAAACAAGTTTAGAACACATTTGGTCATGTCCATTCTGTTTGCTGCATTGCTAAAACATATAATATTGATAATATCTATAACTTTCAACATATTCCATGTTCAAACTGCTGCAACTGAGGTCTGCATATAGTTTGAGGGCTCAGTAGGATCCAGTAGCATCCCGTTATGTTTGCTCGGCCTGTGCCAGCACAAACCTCCCCTCCTCATGCCTTCATAACTCTGTGGGAGTTGATTAATGAAGCAGATTTCCAGCTATCAAGCTGGGTACAAACTGTTCAATTATGCATCTTGGAATCTCCTTATATCATGTTTTAGTAGCCTCACTAGCTCCGTGGGACCATCGTGTGTGGGAGGCCTGGCCAGAGAACAGTCTCAGTAGCATGAGCTATATCTGTCTGAGTGATGACCTTTGCCATTGCGACAAATTAAAGTGCAGTGATTGGTGGAGTACTGTCAATTTGCTCTTTCATGAGGTCTCCGAGGTCTCTGCTGGGGTTGCCACAGTGATCCTGGTAGGACTCGATTCACATTCAGAGATAAACAAAATGCATGACTGGGGCAGGCGAAAAGGCAGCCGGCTCACGCTGTAAACAGTAAAGAAGCCGTTTACAACCTGACGCAGACATCTGTCCTCATCAGGCACAGCTGCTCTGAGACTGCCTCATGATTGTTTGGTTGCTTTTGCAGACACTCGTTCCACTTTCATATTTTATACGAGCACGCAATTTGTTATACAGCAGTGTCTTTAGCCGGTATAATTCTGAGTGGATAAAAAGCCTTGTGTGTTGTGCTGGTGGGCTTTTCAGAAACAACACATTCACATCTCAGCAGGTGAAAGTTAATAGTATACCTCATGTAAGGATTAGGATTTCAAATTCTTCTTTACATCCATGAGTGGCCTCCAAGAGCTGTTTTGTTTTTTTTAGTCTAATTATTTTGTGTTATGATGAGACAAAAATGGGATGTTAAATTTGCTGAGATGAAATGTCATACGCCTGTAGTATTACATCTAAAATAGAGATGCCTCTCATGACATAAATGTTGGAGGACTGTGGTAGGCTTCATTTTTAGCAACACAGGTGAGGCTGTAGGTTTCCCACTGTTGGCAGGTTGGTGAAATTAATTTGGAAAGGAATGTTCATAGTCCCCAAAGGATGAATTCTAATGACTTTGTTGATGCCCTGACTTTTCATTAAGCGGCCACCAGCAAGTCAAAGCTTTAAATTATTACCCTTGTAATGACACAGAAAATGACTGACAATAGCATTCATTCTATTATTGTATCATCATTTATGTTTCTGGTTTTGCTGCTAATGACACAAATATGACTCGGTATCAAAAGTAAAGTAGTAAAGCAATTTTAATCTTATTACCAGCCGCAACAGCGATGCTCCTGGAGACACCTACTGCAACAACAACTACAACAGAAGCGATTTTGCCGGGTGTTCATATTTCTATAGACAGATCTTGTGACCCACGAAAGGAAAATGCACTGTTGCAAGGCATGAAACTTTACAGGTGTGTATTTGAGATCAAAAAGAAGGTTAAGTGTGAAGATGGGTGTGGTCTGATCAATGTTGCTTATACAGAGGAAGTGTGATTTCATTCTCCGCACAGGTAGACATAATTCCACCATATCTTTACAAAACAAAAAGTTGTGTGCTGCTTTAATGGTGCTTTGAATCCTGTATATAGAAGGTTTAAATACTACACCTTGGAAGTCCCTTATTGAAAACCAACATTCACTGTTGTGAATTGATGGTGAAACAACCATAACACGATTTCTACCTATGCTTACAGCTTTACAAGGGGTAAATAAGGAAACACTGGATTGCGAACAAATAGTTATTATATCAAATATTCTATCATTAACGTGACTCGGAAGAAATCGTTTCATATTTTCCTTTTCATGCAATCTTAGAGGTGACTGCATGATGTCTGAACAATCACAGAATTTTAAACATTTTTAAATAACAATCACATAAAAATCTAAAGCAATCGATGTGAATTGTCTCTTGCTGATTTTGGAATTAAATGAATTGTTATATTATACATATAAATATACACACTGAGTTTCCAGTTTAATGGGTACACCTTGCTAAAATTCAATACAACAGCCCGACAGTACATTATGTCCCAACTTCATGAAGGTTATGATGTCAAAGTTTTACTCATGTTATTTCAGAGTTGATTCAACTTCATGGTCATTTTGGAGGATGTAGTTTGTGGTGCTGTTGCAGATCATTGCACCATACTGAAAAGTCCCTCTATATTTTATACTATCCTTATGATGTTAATGATTTGGACAAAACATTGTGTTCAAAAATAGAGAGAGAAAAAATATTGCACAACCAACTTCTCTCTGAGCATCTGTGTTTATGATTGGTGATGATTCCCCTGCCAGCAATGTAACAGGTGGGTGGGTGGACAAAACACAAGATCAAATCAATAGCTTCAGCCACCGCTTAATTGCACAGTGGGAGCCAAAGGTTGTTTTATTACGAGCTCTGGTCAAACTTTTAATATACCTCCAGCCTCTGGAGTATGGTGTACCCAAACACCTCGCTTTGTCTAAGAAACAAAGGCTTTTCACTCTGGTTTTATACACCCTGTCTTCCAGTCAACCTTAGCAACTTTCAGTTTTCAGGAGAATAGTTTACAAACAGCAGAGAATGTAATGAAGTCACAGTATCTGAATTAAGCCGCTTATGAGATTAGAGTATTCAGCCCACCTTCTCTGGTGTGGAAATTATTAGAAAACAAAAAGGTTTACCAAGCGAAGAGATTTAAAGTGAACTGGAGATTTTCCTCCTCGCTTCAAACGCAATGCCATTGAAATGTGTGCGCTGCAAATTAGTTATGCAGTCTCACTTTTAATCAAATTTGGGATTCAGGGAAAAAGGAATGCACCTCCGAAAACACTTGAGGTTGAGTCTTCCTCCTGTAAGCTCCACATTTTAGTGTTATGGTTATATGCGATTTTGAGCCTTGGATAATTTGACAAAAACAATCAATAATGAGAATATCATGGTGAGGTGTTGAGGTGTTCTTATTGAGGCAATCTCAATTTCAAAGAGAAGCGCAATAATGTAATGTGCCCCAAATATGACACAAATGATGCTAGATATATGATCTGAGATTAAACCCAGTGAATGCATCATCATAAGTCTCATAACAACTCACACAGCTATCACGATGAGGAATGTGAAGCGTGACCCATCAATTTTATTAATCAGGCTTCCGCTGACATATTAGTAAACTCTCATTAGCTTAACAAATCAGCCAAAGGGCAAGCTGTTGAGATGTTGTGCTTGATAAAATACATCTCTGTTTGTGTAAACAGCTTGTTCCTTCAGACTGATACATGCATTGAGATTGTATGAAGACTTGGATGTAAATAATGCATGAGTGTAAAGCATGAGCAGTGGGTTGTGTGATAAAGCATGCAGCATCTCAAAAACCTGTGTCCTGGGACTTTTGCTCCCTGCAAAAGATTCAGAGTGTAACAGAATAGTACCAGAAATAAGATTAATCCCAGCAGTTTCAGTCTTCAACAATATTAAGATCTACAGCATGCTAGCAGGCACAGTGGTGCTTTGAGCTAAATGCTTATGCCACAAGGATAACTTGCTCAAATGACATTGTACAGTAAACATGTTTATATCTAGCAGGTGTAACTTTTACCCCCATCCACCATTTTAGTGTCTTAGTATGCTAACATATGGCAATAAACATAAAGCACAGCTACCACTGTAATTGGGCAATTTCAAATGTTGACCTTGTGATGGCACTAGAGAAAAGGCAAAATAATTCACCAATCAAAAGTTAGTTCAATTCATCCCGAGGGAGTCATGAATGTCCGTACAAGATTTAATGGCAATCCATCCAATGGTTAGTGTGACGTTTTGCATAAAACCAAAAATTTCAACCCTGTGATGGCGCTAGAAGAAAAAGTAAGGGGGTCATCTGGATTCATCCTCTGGGAACCATGAGTGTCTCTACTAATAATTGTGGCCATCCATCAAGTAGATGCTGAGATCTCTCCCTGTATAAGTAAAACATTTTGACCTGCTGGTGGTACTAGATGAATAGTACACCAGCAGAGTCATCAGTCAAAGTCATATTCTGGTCATTACATGTATCTGTACCAAAACAAATAAAAAATAAGTCAACCTTAAGATGGCACTCGAGGAAAAGTTAGGGAGATCAGTCTGTAGGCTTCGACCTCTGAGGACCATGAATTTCTGTAGTAGTTGTTGAGATACTTAAGTCTGGACTAAAGTGGTTGACTGACAGACCAACCATCCTAATACTCCTAGTATGGCTGAAAACACCCTGCAGTTATTAGAATTTATACAGCACTATGGTGAAACTTGTCCAAGCTACTCAGCAGTATTTGCGCAAATATGCAATGTGCAGAAAAGTATAATAGTGCAAAAGTGAAACAACATTTGTCACCCCCTCGTTCCAACCTGTTCAGTTAGGAAAAAAAATATGAAGCTTTAAGGGGAACATGATTACCCCAATTGGATGATTTAAACATATGATTAACACAAACTGGTCCAATGAATCCATGGATCTAACCAAACGTGGCTGAGAAAAGTAATTCTACAGCATTTGAGGTCAGATGTTGCATTTTAATTACAAAAAACTCTACACAAGCCTGTCATTCGTAATCACTTTTGATTATGAATCTAGGTCCAAATTAACCATTAGTAATAAAATTACTAGTATCACATTCAAAATTGTGTATAGATAGCTGCTTCTCTTCTTTCTGCTTGAGACTCCAACTCATCTTTAATTTGCTGGATTAAATACTGTTTACCTTGTTGAAGTTCATCATGCGTCCTTCATGATTTTTCCAGTGCTTTGCTGTATTTTCATATTTTTATTGTATGCACGTAAGGACAAAAACACGTAAGGACAAATTCCTTTTAAGTGACAATTTTACTTTGTAATAAACGTTATTCTGATTCTGAGCTTCTGTACTACCTTGAGCAGAACAAACCTACTGTATGTCAGAAAAATAACAGTCTCAGTCTCTTCCACATAAGTAGAGTACAATGACCATCAGCGTACAATACAACCAGTGTACAGTACAGTACACATTACTTTGGGCATTTTGTGCAAAACGAAAGTAACAATAATTCCATTCCCTTCAGACTTTCTAGCTGAAACAAACTCACTTTGTCATTGCTCTCATATAGCCCACACACTAGCCCAAAAGATCTTAAGATTCTAAAAGAAAAAAATAGACAAAAAGCTATCACCCCGTATCAACTTGCTTTACATAACTTCACTTTGGTCTTTGATTTGGATTTGTTTCATGCCAGCTGCTCGCAGCGTTATGTTAGACTCAGCGGTCCTCACTGTCCAGCCTCTTTCTCTTCTGCAAACAGATGTGTGGGCAAGGCACAAACAAGCTCCCGAAGCTTTGCTCGGTCCATAAATAACCTGTTTGTCTTAATCCATCAAGTTTGTGGATGTAGAAAACCGGTACCTTTGTAGCATGTGGGGGCTGAGTATTAGCTCGATGTCTGCAGTATCATGATGTATAAGCTTATTCTTTCAACAGGGTCTGGTCCACTACAGGGCTATTATGCCCGACTAGTGGCACCAATCCATCACGCTTAAGCACTGAGCCAGCCACAGTCACCCTCTGCTCACCTATTTTTATACTCAAATCTAAGGATGTGACTTATTCATAAGGTTGAGGTGTTTGGGGAAATGGTCAGAAGGTCACGGGGATACATGGGTTTTTTTTAACCAGATGGGGCTCATCCCTGCATTTATATTGGCATACAAACTGTGGTGTAAGAGGTAATCCAGCAATGTAAAAATAACCCAGTAAAAGCCCTGCATTCAAAAAGAGAACCCTCCAGAGGGTCACATGTGACTATTACGCCCAAAGACACAGTTTTTTTTATAGGGGTCACAAGACTAAACATGACGCGCTGGTTTATTATTCATCACAGCATTGTATTTTATGAACTCAGGATATGCCATGATCTGTAAAATCTTTATCTGAAAAGTAACTGTAGCTGTCAACCAAATTCAGAGGGTGTAAAAGTATAATATTCCCTTTTGAAAGGTATCTCAGTTGACATGTACAATTTTTAACAATTAATTGAGTGCAATTGCTATTAAAAGCTCTAAAAACTAGACAATTTTTCAACCAAATATGCCACTTAAATGGCAGTTCTGGCTCCACACAGCACCACTATTGCTCCGGGGTGTGTTTTTTTGACCCACTTTAGATACAGACACACAAGACAAAAACAGACGACATTCTGCCCCCTTCCCAGTCATTTTACAATCTGAGCAGGAGTGTTATTTTTCTACTTTCTAATTATATCCTTTTATCAGGGCCACCCTGTGATTGGTTTCAGGTGATAAGCAGGGAGTCACAATGAAAACAACAAGCAATCGTAATGTTGAGAATTAGAGGGAGAAACTGCTTTCTTGTTATCTCACCGGGGAGTAAAATGGGAAGCAGAAGTCGATTTCGAAATGTTACGTGAGCATTACTGCAAGGTGACAAGGTGTGGCATGGCAATCAGCTACTCACTTTCTTTTCCAGGAACTTGTATTTTTTTTTCATTCATCTTTGCAAATACTTTCAGTGCAAAGATTTTATTCTTGCGGAACTTTGTTGAAACAGAGGTTGTCTACTTTTAAAAGAAACTTCCTGTGAAGTTTGCTCACTTTTCATGGCATCCACCTCGCTGATTATCCTGCTGAAAGATCAAGACGAGCAGCTTCCAGAGGCGGTGTCTATGGGTTAGCCACCGATCCCACGGGGGCACATTTATGCATAACTGCTCCTTTGTGGAAATTTTGGTGGAGCTAGGTGGGAGGATGTGAGTGCAGGTGCATTATTCAAGCGATTCCCTTTCACTTAGATATCACTGGGGGTCACATTAGCATTGCTAATAAGTAATGGTTTAAAGGGATGTTGCAAGCCTTCTATGTCCTAATGTTTCAAAATGGTTAAAAGCAGGTAGATGGGAGATATTTTCTTTCTCTATTTCTGCCATGAGGAAGAGAAAATTCTACATGATGCATTTGACATTGCTTATAATAGCATATATGAAGAAGCAGGAAAATGTTGATAAGAATGTACATTGTATGCAGGGTAATCTTCATAAAAAGCATGGTATGGTGTGAAAAAGTGACAGAGAAAGAGAAAGAGATGGCTGAAGCAGAGACTTGCTAGAATTCTGCAGCCCCTACAGTCTATTTGTTTTTGAATCTACTCAAAAAGAAACTCCAGATGCTCAGTCTGAGAACAGAATGAAACTAAAAACAGCAGACGCTTGTTCTGTTTTTGTTTTTTTCTCCCCATCTCTGAAATACTTGCAAATGGCTTTTTGCGGTGCCAAGACACATTGTTAGAATGTTGACGGTTGCCAACTGGTTTGGAAATTGGCGTGGAAATTACGAAGACAAACATCTGAAGCAGCGTCTTATCAGCCCGTTTGTATATCAAAGATGCACCATCGTGACAAAATAGATATTAAAATGTAACACCACTGCGTGTATTCATACAGGTTCGTTGTCGCATGGCTGCAATCCACTTTGTACTCTTTTACCTTGTTAGTGCTCGGAGTGTGGAGAGACATGTACACTCACAGCCAGCAGGTTTTCTATATATAAAATCTAATGAACTACCCTTTCAGTCATTGTATATGGTCTCACAGTGTGTTCTCCTATATTCTCTTATAGCCCTATTAAAATAATAATATGTTCTTAATCAGACTATAGGAGCATGTGCACAAACTCGCAGTTTTCTATTTTAAACGGTCATAAGCCATAAATTGTCAAAAGCCTTTGCGACAAACATGACCATGTCTACATTTATTCCCGTTTGCCAACATGACACATGACTCTGATAAAAGTATTTTGCTCTACAGTGTAAACTTCCTCTGTCCCATTTCCCTGGTGCAGCTTGCCAGCACAGTCTATCTGGGGTCAGTAGACTCTCAAAAAATCAAAACATGCAACACTTTAAACACATTTTTTTTTCACTACAACATCAAATAGATGCGAATGAAAATCACTTTGTCCTGCTTATATTGTGAAGCTCTGAAGCTACTTTAGACCTTACCTTGCACTCAACACTCAAGGCTGAATAAAATGACTGTTGTGCAGAATAAAGCCATGCAAAATGAAATGAGCACACAAAACAAAATTGCACACAAGCTCACACAAACACATACACAGACCGGGCAAAATACATAATCTCCTGGTTTAGATAAAGATGGAAGTCTTTATTAGTTTAATAAAAAAATTCTGTATCACAGACTTAAATTGGCTTATGGAAATTGTGTATTATGCGAACTGTTATTATTGGTATTATCTTATTTGCCTTTTCGTCTTTTAATCCTTGTTTGTCTATACTTGTATGTCATCACTACCTCCCTTTAATGTTATTATTTTTAATGATTATTTTAGTTTTAATGAAATGTCCTCACTTAGATTTTATTTTTTTTGCTTCAATAAGATGACAACAACTTTCACTATCGGATTTTGGTCAGAATCTGTATCAACATTAAGGAAAACAAAAAACTGTTTGATCTCCATTTCTTCTTCTTCTCATTCCAATCTTCAACATCTCTCACTACGCAGCATGGTGTTTCTTATCCCTGTATGTTTGAATGAGTCATCTAAATTAAATGAGATTCTTTCTCACCGGGAGATTTACAGCAACTGGTAACATTCTGATTAGCTGCCAGCTGGACCTGTCTAATAATCAACCTTGAGGATTCCTTATTTTTTTACAATTTCAAAATTGACACTCACCTGCACGTCCATAAAATGGTTATTTCATTCAGTGTATTATGTTTTATTTGTAATGAAGCAATAAAGCAGAGGTAAAATCAGGCTTTTGTCACATATAACACAAGGAGGTGGTGGTGCCATTTTAGTACTTTTAGTACCCTTACTTATACAAACAGTATCAAATGACTTACTTACAAGCCAAAGTCCTGCATTGTAAATGCTACTTGAGCAAAAGTTGGTTGTACCCGTTATTATGAGAAAAAAAGTCACCCTATTATCACCATATTATTGGATTATTTGAATGGTGCTGCAATGTGTATGTTGCAGTTGCAGTTGGAGCTATATTTGATGTACTTTTGAGTTGTTTAATATAGAGTAATCAACATTGTAGCCAAATGGAAATAATGTGTAGTACAAGTATCTATAAATTTGTACAATTCCTCCACTGCTCACACAATGGTACTGTGTACAGTAGGTCTACAATAAGTTTGGAATAGTATTGAGCTTCTCCAAACAGGAAGCTAATATGATCATCCAGGACACAAGGATACGCTGCCAAGGACTGATGAGGTTTTTTTGTATTCACTTTTATAGGCATGTTGAAAGTTGTGCCACACAACTACATCCGCAAAGCATTATAACAAATAAAATAAAAATAAAATGTCCTGAAAAGCTTTATTTGTGTACTGTACTTGACTATGTTTACATTATTGTAGTGCAGTGAGATGTACTGTGAAATAGAGAACATCTGTATTATTTATTTGCCAAGAGGATATCTTCTAAGTGATCTTAGAATATTGTACAATTCCCATGAATACTACATGTTTAGTTCCTTCTCCAGTAAGACATGAAAGCCAAGATTAAACCCAATGTATCAGCGCATCAAACATAACATGAATCCCTTAGGAAAAATACATGCCTGCTTTGAACTTGTCACTCTCTTCTAACAAAATGGTCGGTAAAGCTGCTCTTATGTGTGTTACAAAAGTCAGTTAAACATTTAATTGCCAAAGAGAAGAAGAAATGCACTGTGGATGTTTTGAACATTTTGCTCAGAGAACAACTGAGGGAAAATAAGGGCTATTACAGCACTATGTAAGAAAAGTATGAATGCCCAAGGACAGGTTATGGTGTCCCTGCTATCTGGAAGATTGATAGCTATAAAAATACTGGATCTGTTTACCACGCAATCATCATGGGACCTCGTTTGCACAAACAAATCTGAAAACAGCATCTGAGAATAAACTAATGGCTCATGCTTGCAAGGCCCACACAGGTCAAATCGATGGGATGCTTTGGCTTCGAACACTCTTCTAATGTATTGCCAAGGGTTTTCCCATGTCGCCCAATTTACAAGTTGGGAGATTTGTATACGCCAGAGCTCAAACTTTTGATATTCTTGCCCTTGCTCATCCTAAAATGTTCCTTAATAGAACATTAAATGCAAATAAAGCAACACATAATATGTTTTTGTGTGTTGCGAATGCCAGCTGATATGTCTTTGATGTATTACTGACAGATCTATTGGCATGTTTACTGTATTAACTGTGAAATATTAAATCCTAGATCAACACAATCTGTACAACTGTATATCAGGAACTCACATTTTCTTACCTGTGAGAAGTTTAAGTACAATAGCTCGAACTGATTTAAACAGATTTCTCTGGAGAAATATTTAATCTGCATGTGTTTGGCACCAACAGAGCTTCCCCCTTTTCACTCTGAATTCAATTATGATTACCAAGAAGAAGAAAGTAGGTCAGGAGCAGGTTGGAAAGGTTGGAGAGGTAATGAGAATCATAAAAACTGCGCAGTATAAAGGCAATAAACTTGTTTTTCTTCTCACAATTGAGCAGTGTTTGGTTGACCACTGTGAAAAAGACTGCAGTAATCTATGAGAAAGAAAATCTATTTCTCAGCATGTATGGACCTTTACTACACCTGACTAAACAAACATAACTCGCTGAGCTGTCATTCATCTTGGCTTTGAATCTTTAAACTGTAAAAAAAACGAAAAAGAAAACATGGGGGCGTTCTGGATATACCTTTTAAACTTTCCATCAAATCCTTTAAAGAAGAAATCTAGTACGAAAGATAGGTCCCAGAGTTGCTGTGTCATTTTAACACCTACAGTGGTTCACCACCAGTTTTTCCAGTGGTGATTTGAAAAACAAAATATGACTTCATTAAAATATATATAAACAAAAACAAATATTAAGTTGATGGCTCACATATTACCAGACAACAACTTACTGTTTTGAAAAGGACACTATTCATGTAACCATCTACAGCACTTAAGCTTAATCAACAGTAATTCACAGAAAAAAATATTAACCTTGTTAATTGTTCAAAGGAAGGCAAGTGTGTTAGGTTTGTGAAGGTTTAGGCCCAGAAACAATGTTGTCTGGTTATGGGAACATTGTGGTTTGAGTTAAAATGACCTTTATATTCATATACATCTCTTATATCAGTGTGAAAACTCTTATTTATCTTTGTTTGGCGAATTAGGAGAGACTAAATGTTCTTGTTGTTGCTAACTTAATATATGTGCATTTTAACTGAATGTATAAGCTTATATCGATTCAAAACATCTTTTTTCAGAGGCATTTCCTCAGACACTGTTGCTGGTTATTTGTTATTGTAGTCCCTTCAGTATTCTTAGTAGGACAGTCCACACTTGTTTGTTGGGGAGTTAGGGAGCTGCTGTCAATTCCCTGACATCAGTACAGTACTAAAGACACTGTTGATGTTTATCAACTCTAAACTAAATGTGTTGCCAATATTAAAAAAAGAGAGAGCATGAATGTGACAGAGTATCACAGTGATAGTTTGTATAATCAAAGCTGGGGGAGGCCGGTTATTTTTGGTATTATTGGGCAAATCCAAAATCCATAATAACATTTCAGGATATTGTAATTTAAGTGGTCCTTCCTCATACAGGAACCAGTCCAGTAATAGGTATTCATTTAAAAAAACCATCCCAATCCTTATCCCGATGCTTTTATATAGGGAAGCGTTTCAGAGATGGAGAGAAAATATTGTTATTTATTTCGCATCTGAATTTGTAAACAGCCAATGGAATGCCCTCTCTCTGAAATAACCCGTGATTGGCAAAAGTCTCCCATCAAAAGCGTGATTTTCAGTAGCCTGGAAACAGAGCCAAGAGAAGCGGAGAAGTCTAGTTTTTCTCTAAGACCACTTGAATTATAATATGCTGAAAGGTTATTATAGAATTTTTGCCCAATGATGCTAAAAATAAACTGCCTACCCCAGCTTTAAATAGACAGCACTGTATTAAAGGTTCACTCTCAACAGTCAATTATTTAAAAGTTACTCCTAACATATGCATTAACTGTGACAGGCTAGTCTTTCTTAAAGTACATTTCTAAAATAAAAATATTGGTATCGGTAGTAAGTGGTTTTGACCATTACTGCCATCAGCGTTGCCCACCCTCAGTTCTTCCTTCAAGAGGAAAATTTGCTCAGTGATGAAATATTCATAGAAATTTTAAGGATTCAACTTGTGAAGTAATTTGCTATACTTCATTTGAAGTGTGTCTTGAATTTCTAGATGCTTTGAAATGAGTGTTTTTTCCATTTGTATGTGTATAGAGAGTGACAGAGCGCAGACATGCACACATGGTACTCGAGGGTCCCTCAGCAGCCCCATTTGCTCCTCGGTGACACTCATTTCCATTGCTCTTGAGTTTTTTCTTCCCCCGCGGACCCTCGAGGAACCAAAATACCTGTGTTTTATGTACACTTCATATCTCTGTCTCTGCAGTCGTCTGAGGGAGACATGGACTGTTATCCCAGCAGAGAACAACACATCATTTTCTCCTGTCAAGCCTTCTGTTAGGCCTCATCACAGAGAGCAAGCACTCAGGATCCATGATATTATTAGTCTCCCAGGGAGGGTTTTTCATTCAATTTTCCCCACAACATTGCACTGTAGTAAGGTCTCTTCAGTGTGGAGCGGAAAAGAGTGAGAAATAGGAGATAGTGTAGAGGCACTGTTGTGTTAATCTCTGTGTTGGGAGGGATATCTTGAAAACTAGGTGATCCAATAGCCACGATCTTTGAGGAAGCTCTGTGCAAAATGTATGGAAGGTTTTCCCCACTGCCTGCTCTCTACTCTCTAGTCTCTGCCCATTTCTTAGGGGTTTGGTTTGGGATACTTGTGCTTTCAGTGCTTGGCTTGTGTGATCAATGGAAGCCCTCAAGCCTGTCTTACAATGCTGTGACACAGCCAGGGAGATTCTCCAGTTTGATACTTGATTCAAATATTTGCACGTCAATAGATGCAGGAAATGTTGCTTGCAAGCAACTTCAATGAAAGGGGAGTGGATTTCTTTTCCCAACATACACCAAATCCAATCTGAGGCATCTGGAACATTCATAAAAAAAGGTGCTTCTGCTGTATTTTCGACAGCGCTGCACAGTTCAATCCGACTCTAACTTTCAAAGCCCAAGGCTTAATCCCCTCACCGGTGAAGGCGTTTGTTTGAGGATCGCCCTTACCGCTAGCGCCGTCCTTGCCATGCCCTCGAAAGGCGTACTGGCAGATCTTCACTCAGGATTCCTCCTAAAAAAACTCTCCCCCAAGCCTACATTGCCCCCCATCTTCTAATTTATCTCTCAGTTTTGTTTTGTCGATGGTAGACAAGTGGTATCCCATCAAACAGCCTGCTTAATATTGCCCAAAACTCCACTGAGATAGCTGAGGTCTAAATGTCAGCACGAAGCACAAACACAGAATTATACCAACTAAATTTGCTTATTTCATTAATAAAAAGTGAAAGAGTTTAAAGTAGTCTCAATGACGCAGAACCATGGCCATCATATTGCTTTTTGACATTACGGGAGCAGTAAATAGGTTTTCTTTCATGCACTTCTGGCCTTTACAATAAACAAGAAGCTTTTATTAAAGGCCACTGTCCAATATGGAATGATGGTATGCTTCGAAATTGTGAGAGGTTATTCATTAAAGGCAAAACAGAAGTAAATCATATTGACCTTTCATTTTTTAAGATACAGAGGAGATGAGGACAATGGAAATGTATTTGTGATTTCTCTCCATACGGATTAACCCATACAACCATACTAAAATAAGAGTGGGACAAATTAAATAGTTTAGGAAATGAGAGTTATGTCTCTATCCTTTATTAAGGGCATCACATAGCACAGTTATGTTATTTTGTCCAATTTCATATATGTAGGTACTGTTTGTATCTAGAATAATAGTGGTGCTGTCTTTCTGTAATGTTTTATCCTTATTTCATTGATCACAAAACAACCTTTCTTGTGTCATGGGCATCATCAGTGAGTTCATCACCAGCACTTGAACAAGTGTGGGCCATTATAAATCTCATCCCAACTGTTCGCCACTCTCAACCGGCGGATATGATTGTTGTACTTTGAGAAATTTCCATGATGCCTAACGAGGCATTTAAGCTGCTTCGGTCGCCCTCAGAAAGAAAGTAGGGCTCAGGAAGAGGAATAATGTCCTCATTCAAATTTGACACACTCGATGTAAAATGCTGACCATTTTGAAGGCATAAAAGATGGAAGTGGGTGAGGGAGACACAGTCTCACAAATGATTTTCCCTCCTATTCAGCAGTTTCAGACCAAAGGGGTATTAGACGGAGGACTTGTCTATTAGATTTAAGCCTAGCTACTCACAAGCCTGCCGAGAGAAATCCCCCAATGGTCTGTAGAATCAAGGAAAATAATCTCAATCCTTGCATCATTTTGAATCATGTCTCACTGCTAAGATCGGGCATCAAATACTTCATCAAATACTGCAAGCCATGCATATGAAATAATAAACAATCCAAATGTAAATCAAACTATCAGCATGTAGATGTCTCTTCATGACTTATTATCATTAAAAGACAGAAATTGCAAACGCCGTTTTTTTTGGTATGCTTTTTTAAATTCATCTTTACCACATTCCACAATATCTTTTTTAAGTAAGCAGCAAAGGCAAAGTAAACATTTTTTTTTTTTTAGGTGTTGACAGCCCAGATAATACGAGTTTCTAATTCTTGAAAATCTGGGCTGACTCACACACGCTATAAGGGATAGAGCAGGAGAGGAAGGAGGAGAGCTGCCAGTGATTGATCGCTGAGCTGTCGAGCGGAGCTGCGGACAGGGGATTGGAAAAGCTTGGATTTGAAAATATGCCAATAACTCATTTCCAAAGAAATAAACATCAGTTGCATTTACAGCAAATCAGAGATGCACCAGGAAGGAAAACACGTTCATTTTTATCCACAAATGCCAACTCCGTCTGTACAAGGCAATCAAGTCATAAAATCACTTACACAGCTGCCTTTATCAAGCCAGAAATGAGTGGATCACAGCTATAAAATGTGGGTGGCAATTAGCTTGTTCTTCTTCTGTTGTTTGGTTAAAATATGTATGAATCAATCAGATTGAGCATATAAATCATGTGTAAGATGTTATACATTTAACATTGATAACAGGTTGCACTTATAACTCGATAGCCTCAGAATGTGACAACAAGAGAGGTATCTTTAATATGTATTCATATTCAAACAGGAAGCACTCTCCTGATTAAGTTTTTTATTTTTTTGCAACATCTCAGCAGGACCATTAAAATACCTGGACCGTTCGGTCAGCTACACTGCTAAGCCTAATTATGGCGTGACGAATACACAATACAAAATTAAGAAATGTCTAGGGCTTTTAATATGAAAAAGTAAATCTTGTCTGCGCTGCCTTTGTCGAGGTTGAAAGGAGTAATCCAAGGACTACAGATGATGAATAGCCTCTTGGCTAACTCTGGCACATCTACTGTGATGTTTTATTAATGTGCCATATCCCTACCAAATAAACCAATAAATTGTCACTGTAGGCACACTTCAACTCGTTCTGCACAATTTGATTCGTTGGTGCTTTTATTTCATAGTGCGAAAACTCAGAATAACAACGTCTTTGCGGGAAAAATGAAGCTGTTTTTCAGCGTGTTCTTTTTGACAAAATCTACAATTTAAAAAGAAAAAAATCACTGTTTGAATCATACGCACAAAACAATGTGTCGAGGCCTAAACATGGTACTAGTACTAGGTACTAGTGACAAGAAATTGAAGTGACTAATCCTAACACAATAAATAGCCTAGCTCGGTCTAAGTTTTACACATAAATAAATTGTTTGACATTTTTGGAAATTATGTTTAAGTTAATAAGTTAAATGAGAAGATTGATACCATTCAAATCTGTATGTTAGGCTAAATACGAGGTGCTACAGCTAGCTTAGCTTTTTTCCAAAGTGAAAATCATTCTTATTTAGGGAATATTTTAATATATAGGAAACAAGTTTATTCTCTAGCTTAGCAAGAGTTAGATGAGAAGACTGATTTTCTCATTTGTAAGGTATATAAAGCTACAGCTAGCAGCTTGTTAACTGAACTCAAAGACTGGAGCAAGTAGCGTTTCTATTTGTCCAAAACACATTTTGCCTACCAGCATCAATAAAGCTCACTAATTAACACAGGGTATAGTTCTTATTATATTTTAAATCTGTTTCTCCATTTCCACTCTTAGTGCTAATCTAACTTTGGGTTGGTGTTCATGGAGTTAACTTGGCCCAAAACTTTGAGCATTTAACTGTAACAGTATGAGATATAATCAAAAGCTTCATAAATTGGCCCATAAGTTTTCTTATTCATTGTTTCACTTTCCCTATATTTCCTTCTTTCTCCGTCTGGTGATCCTACTGACTTTTGGGTTGTTTGTCTTGCAGCAATCTGAGAATCAGACCTAGTGCTCAGTGAAGCAGCTCAGTGCCAGCCCAGTATCAGATGCAACCATGTGGCTCAGAGAAACCTTTTCTCACGCAACAACAGCTTTGTTTATGCTTGGGTAGAGTCTTGACACCATACTGTAAAATAGCATTATGCAATCATACAGGTAACGGAGAATGTTTTGCCATCTGCTAACCTCTACCGAGCCATTAAACCCTTTTGAAAAGTAAACAATAAAAGTTTTAATTGAAAAAAACAGTTTTTTTCTATCAAGATAACTCTACTTTTAAGGAAATTGGAACTTGTGGAAGGGTTTACTTCCTCTTAAGCTCATCTTTTGAAGTAACTATATAGTCATGTCTGTCATTTTTTGACAACCATTGATGCAAAACTACACTTACGTACCCTGTATTTGTCTTCTTCATTGTGAGCAGCAATCCGATTTGTCATAAACAACATTTGAACATATGTTTATAGCAGCCCTACTGATACAGGATTTATGTGTCAAAACTTTTAGATATTTAAAAGGAAAGTTCGAAAATCTAAATATCAAAATATGTGTTGAGTACAATCACTGCATACGAGCAGCAAGTTAAACCACTGGAGGTAAGCAAAAACAAGAATTTCAGCATCAGCCAAGTTACTCCATTCAATCTGCTGTTAAGAGTCTGTTAGAGTTAATTTGGTTAATAAAGATATAGTTATTAAAGATATAACAATGCTGGAAATTAATGAAAATTATAATTAATAAATCATTATAAGTAACTACAAATAAATACACACATTCATTCTCAAATATATTTAATTTATTTATATTAAGAAAAACAGAGGGAAAATGGATAAATGCTTTTGAATACCATTCATGTGCTGAAAAGTCTATTTGTATTTTTGCATATATACACACATATCAATATTATAAGCCAATATTTACTATCACAGGGATTGCATGTGACAGAAATATTATAAAGCTGAAACCTGGCAACAAGAAAGAGACAAACAAATGCTGTTTATCCCTTTGCAAGGGGTCATATTACAGCTAGCAAATAAGACTGATAATATTTATTTCTGCATCCTGCAAGCTCGTTCCATATGTACAGTAACTGTATATGAAACATCTGCTGTGGTGCTGAGATCATGTTTGTCTCTCACACTGAAAGACTCCCATAGAGCAGGAGGTCTACTCGTGGCAGAATGTGAGCCAAACAACCTACACCATAGCGAAAAATGTGGACTGTAAGATGTATTATGATCGTATGATTTTATGTAATATGATCATTCTCTTTGACAGCATTTTATATTCAGGATGACACATGCTATGATAATATAATAAAACTGACACACGGGCCAGTTTACATTCTGTACTTCCTCAACTGGAGTGAGTGATATGAAAGTGGAAATAGATTGCATTTGACTCGAAAGAGAAAAGTTCTGAGCCTTAATTCCTCAGAGGAAACGAACATCTGTATTTTTATCCATTTCATTTCTCTTTAAAGGCCCTTTCCATTTCCCTCCGGAGGAAGAACAAAACTTGTCAAATATGATTTGTTGATGTGTTCCTTCATGTCATCCTTTAAACCTTCGCAGCTTATATCCGAGCCATCAGACTGGGTTATCGGTACTGAAACCATGGTGAGGGTTTTTCTAAATATAAAGACCATTCATAGTCCGTAGTTGAGTGTTGACATTTATGCCATTATTTGGTGATTAGTCAAATAACGTCTTGGCTTTGATTATGCTTGGAGTTCAACAGAGAACATACCGAGAGCATGGGGTAATGGGGATGTCAGAATCACCGTGCGATGAAGGGCACACATACAGTGTATTCGATTCAGACCAGTTTACTCAGATGGCTTTGTTACTGTATCTCTTTCACTCCCACACAACATCGCTGCATAAACCCGATAGTCCTCTGAGTCAGAGTTGATGTAAACAACAAGAGAGCTTCATGTCCAGCCAGAGCCTAGCAGGAGAATGGATATCAACCAGGCGACATGTGATTTGCATAGACAGCACAGAGGGATTAGGCTATGATCTGTAGCGTCTCAGAAAAAGAGTGTTGCTGTAATTCATGAGCACCAGAAGCCCTCAGATTTGTTTTCATGTGATTCCAACCAGCAAATCCTGATCAGACAGTTATCCTGATAGGAGAAAAACATCCTGGCTTCACATTTAAATATCTGTGGTCCCAACTTTATCAATGACAGACAGACAACGGCATGTCAGCAAGCATCATTTGGTATTATGTTCTTCTTCGCTCCATATCTGTGAAGGCTGTGGCGCATAACAAACAACAGGTCTCTCAATTTCCCTTTCACTTTCTTTTTAGCCTGCTTCTTAATTTTATTTTTTATTTTTATTTCCTGTTGTGGCTCTCTGACAGGCCTGCAGAGAAGTATTTCTTTTCAGGAGAAAGATGTAGTGTCTATCAGCCTGTGAGTGCATTTTTTAAAAGGCGTAGACTGAAGCTGACATTACACCTGCTCCCGCTGCACAAGCTGAAGGGGAATTCCCAGTGGCACCTTGTCGAGCAGCCATGTCAATTGTTTGTTTGCATACTGAATAGCTCCGGGCACTATGTTGTCTAGCTCGGAGAATAAGCAGCTCATCACTACCGATGGACCAACAGCATATATATGTATGCAAACTAGGAAAATTCACTGTGATCGACAATCATGTCACAGTCATAAAAGGTAAAGAAATCCATATGGTAGGTGGCAGAAAAAGTCTGAAATTAAAAGGGCACATTTGGCGCACTTAGAAGTGAATAATTGCATATAATGGACTCTCCATCTCATTAGGAGGTTATTGTAAGCTCTTGTAGCGAAATACATTGGAGAAAAGATGTTGCTTAGCTTACTTAGCAATATTATTACCCTTGATCCCAACTGAAAAAGGTGGTTACCAAGATGAAAAGCAACTTGTTACAGAGCTTTTACTTTATTGTTGCTGCTGCTAAGGTCAAAGATTGTGAAACCTGAACATGAAAGTATCTCCGATCCTTTAATATGATAATCAACTTTTTTCAATTAGTGTTCACCAGAAAGCTTAGAAGCTATAACTTTCTAAAGGGTTGAAAGGGGTGATACGTCTGAGTTGAAGTGAATGTTACCTTGGAAAGTTAGCACTGAGCACTAAGTCACCAAAATCAATTGCAGCTCCTTTCTCTCTGGTTCTAAATGAAAGGGCTTTTGAAAATCAGGGATAGCATGAAAAAACAGATATGCAGTTGACAAACTTAATAACACACTTTCCGCATTAGCCCTTTTTCTTTTGCTATAAAGTAGTTGGAATTGAGCTCTTTGTGAATTTAATCAAAACTTGAATATGACCCTTTTCCATTTCATGCCAAGCTAAGAAAGAAGTATATTACTATCTGTCCAGCTACATCATGTCAATGCTTTGACATGATCAACAGCCAACCCCAGTTAATACGACATGAGGTAATAGTGCCTGCCACACAGCCCTTATTTGGTTGGGGGTTACAAATAGTGACCCCTATTTTCTTATTTGCATTTGAAGTAAATTGAATCTCATGGGTTGCCTGGCTGCATCTAGGCCACTCATAGTGACATTGAGGAACTGCAGAGTGCATTTGATTGATTCCTTACCAGCAAGAAATATTTTTCCACTGTCACATTGTTACCAAAACTAGGCCTTAGCATGTTAAATAAATATACATATACTCACACTGACATTGTGAATATCCTTAAAGATCTATAGCATCCAAATACATGCTGAGACCCAGATAAAAATGTAAGCTCCCATAAATTGTACCATGTCTGTATGATACATGACAACCTGTCTTTTCCTTTGTAGCAGCATGTTGTAAATAAACCCTATGTATGCTGTACGTTTACCAATTTGCATCTCTTGCACAGCTCTTGCATTTATTTTGCACGGCTCCAGGGAGAGTGCTATATGGTTGGTCCACTGGGCTGCCAGCTTCCTTTTCCCTCGGGATAAATCCTAGTGCATCTCGTCTCAAAACGCTACTTAGATAGGCCCTGTGGGACGTGAGCCTCTGAGGGGCCCTGTCTTCAGAAGGAAACACCCGCTTCTCTTTTTGCTTGGCTGCATATAAGGGAAAAAAAACCGACAACCAAGAGCTGGTGTTGTTCGCACAGCATGTATTTTTTCATCACAAATGTGAATGGTTTTTATGCATAATATGAATTTCAGTTCCAGTTTCTGCTGTGAAAATTGAGTTTGATGTAATTGAATTTCTTTTTTAAAGGATTCAAATTATAGTTTCAAGCTACTTCCACAGAGCACATGTAGATTTTATCTTATGATTATGGCCTAACATGTACAAGCTAGAGCTAAGAGTGCCTCCAATCCAATGGCACACAATATGTTATTAATATTTCTCATGCATTCAGATATACATTAAAGTAACTGTTAGACATTTAAGGAACTATAATAAAAAATTTTTGTTCATGCCAAGAGTTGAGAGAAGTGAGAAGATTGAGTCCACCCACATGTCTGTACTTTAAGAATGTAGCTAGACTCTAACAGTTGGTTAGCTTAGCTTTGCTTAGCCTGAAGCCTGAAAACCCTGGGGCAGTTGCCTGACAGCCGACTGGCACATGACCCGCAACAACATATCGTATTGTTATTTTTAAAACGTTGTCTTTTGTGCGAACAAACAAGATATCACTTGTTACTTAGTGAGCTTTACATGTGCTCGTAGAGGGGGTTTATAACTTCAAAATAAAACCGGGCAAGCTGTTTCCCTGTTTCTAGTCATTTTGCTAAGCTAAGCTAACTGGCTGCTTTGACACAATATTTACATATCATCAGCTTTTCAGTTGGTTATACATGGTAAACTTGTTTAGACAAACAGTTGTCTATTTGAATCCAAGAGCCACCATGTAACATCATGCATTTTGAATTGAGATTTGGCCGGCTAGCGAATGACAAGTTGTTATTATAAAAAGAAAATAATGATTAGGGATGCTGTTATGTCATAAATATCAAATCAAGGAGGGTATAATGATGCATAAACTATTAAAAATAAGAGGATTAAAATTTGGCATTCAAAGTTGCCCTGCTCCTGTCCTTTAATGCACATTTCCTTTTTAATGCTGAAAATGTTGTTGCTATTATTTCTACCTTCTCACCTTGCTTACTGGTGCTCAGCACTCCTCTCTGCAGTTCAGTTGCTTGATATCTCCCAAGATAATTTGATGGGAAATTTATTTCATTTACACATCATACCACACTGGCTGTAATTAATTGTTCTGCTGTCTGGTGTACAATAGTTCACTGACTTCTTTGTGTGACTACAGGCTTGTTACTGTTCCGTGATATGTTCTGCCACGCTGAAACTGGTAACAGATGCTGCTGTCACCGAAAAAAAGTCCACCTAGGTGACTCCAAACAAATATTCCCTTGAATTAATGAACAGCTTATATTAATACATTCAATTATTTTTGACAGGGAATTAAATATTCTAAATTCCTCTGATTATATCATGGCTTTTAGTGGATAATATTGTAGTTTGTGTTTTTACTATTTGGCAGCTTTGACAATATTGCTCCCAATACATCAACATATAAAATAACTGATCTTTAATTGACGTATACTTGTTTCTATGACTCGGTTTTATCTTTTACATCTTTAACAACCACATATGGGGAACAATCTCCCATAAAACTAAACTTGAAGTCTGCTCCAATTCTCACTTTCTTATAAATAATGACTTTTCAGTTTGCAACTGTATTTTATTCAAGTTAATTTGTATGGCTTAGTATTATTAATGTGTGACTTGATATTCATATCTCATCATGTATACACAATAGCAGCACTATGATTTTTATTCTACTGTTTGATTTGTCTAACTTTGTTTGACCCTTTTTTAAATCCTATTTGTGTGTGGTGTTTATATTGCCTTGTGTACTTTTTATATATGTTCTTCATTACTTTCTGCTGTATGTAGAGTACTTTAATTTCCTTTGTTGAAAGGTGCTGTACAAATACGTTTGCCTTGCCTTAAGATCCATGTCAGCTGCTAGAAAAATGATTGGAGTTACATACAATAAAATCATAGACTGTAAAGACCTATGCTCGATAAAAATAATCAAATTAATCTTAATGCTAATTTGAAGTTTTAGGTTTAGATGAGAGATGTAATATTTAATACATTTGTGAATCAAAGCATCAGAGACTTTTGGTCTTTAGTATGGATCAAGCTACAAAAATGCTGGATCCAATATTCCCTCAAAGGCACAGAGCATCTTTAAATAGAATAGTTATTTTCTCAAAATAAGACTTTTTCACAGGCTGAGTAAGACTCTTAGATCCCAGCTTCACGTGTACAATTCATGGAATGCACCATGACAAATAACACATAGCATGGGTGTGAGGTTTATTTGTAGGGTTGGAAGCTGTTTGCTACAGGCAACGGATAAAGCCTGCAGGGTGTTCACCTTTACTGCGGTGCTTGGGAGTTGGTAACAAATTGCAATTTTCAGATTTAATGAATCTAATTCCATTGCCCTTCATACTCCACAGCTTCTCTTAGTTGAATCTCTTCGTCTGAATACTTTGCCATTTTAAAGACTGATGCTGCTTTACCAGAGAAGCACACTTCCTCCTGCTGATCAACATGCCCTACCACCTTTTCCTTTCTGAAATCAGCTAAAGGATGCCCAATAGCAAGCTCAAAGCCTTCCTTTCATCGTCATACACTCAGTGTTTGGATTTTTACGAGCAAAACTAAATAAATGGTTCCCCGTTCATTCTTTTTTTCTTAGAGAGGCAAGTGTTACTTAATTACTTTTCTGCAGGAAGAGCGGATTTTTAAAATTGATACTTTCAACCAGAAGCCTTAATAATTGCCTGTGAAAACACATTTAAAATAAAATTTAAATTTTTATGTAAGTAAGCATCACACTGGTTACCTCGACAAAAAGCCATAGGTATTGCTGGATTATTGCAGAAAATACACTCTGTGGCAAACACAAGTTTATGATACTACACTTACAAGATTATCTTCACAAACAAACACCTCTTTTTTATGAATTTTGAAGAGTAAATGCAATTGCCATAAATAAAAAACAAAGACTATGCTTCAAACAAACCAAACAGCGATTGCATGGGGGCGAGTAAACAACAAGGCTGTTGAAAAAGACTAGTCAACGTGACAAACTTGTCCGAACTCATTTCCTGGTTTTATGACTCATTCCTACAGCACTCTATAGGTGTCACCGCATCATTCTCTTTATACTACCGAAGCATCCCTTCTTGACTTTGTTGTTTGTGTAGTCACAGATTGTGTAGTGTTCCTCTTGGTAGTTTCACAATCCCATTCCAAAATAGAAAACATAGGGTATGAAGAAATCACAACCTCTGATTATATAACTTTCTTTTCTTTTTTTTTGATCCTTTGCTCACGGATCAAAATGTTGTTTTTTAGTACAAAGTATGTCACTACACTGCTTTTATTCAAGGTAGTGCTATGGCTCTATGACATTGCATACATGACAAAATATAAAGTATATGGACCTAGACATATAACTAAATAAATAAAACTGGCAAGATAAGCACTATGATTCAGAAGTGATAACAGGGAAACAAACAGCCTTTGAAACAGTAGAAAAGACTTCTGAACAAAGCTCAGTAGGAGTACGAAAATGAAAAGATGAAATCACAGTTATTTAGTATCACGTATCAAAAGAATTCCGTATCCAAAAGAAAAATAAAGCTATCAATGAAAAAACACTGATTGGAAATGGCAGCCATTACTGAAAAGATCGGATTTGATAGTGATTTTATCTGCAGCAGAATGGAATTTTTTAAGATTTGATCATTAACAAGCTTGTTTCCTCCTATTCTTGTCTCCCCCCTCTTGTTATGCACTTCATAACTCGTCACTGCATTACGCGGTTTGTCTGAACTTAGACATCATGAGAACAAAAGTTGCAGCGCCCTTGGGCTGATACCTAAAGTTACTTTGTCTCTGCCACTGCTGAGCTGCACTTTTATTGTTCATTGAAGCAAATCTGACAAAAGGAGTGGAGGTCAAGAGAAAGACAAGCCAATGTCGGACTGGAGCATTATATAAGGTCTGTAAAAAACGTAATATGTCTGAAGTGACACAAATTATTAAGAGGGCCATCTCATCTGGCGTTCTAATGTAGGAAAGGTTCACAACAGGGTTTTGGTCCCCTGCCATTATGGACTGTCATCGGAGCAAGGATGACGAGAAGGGACGTCTCTAATTAGCCCCTGTCAGCACAAATGACATTCTAATCACGTGTTTCTGGTAATTACTTCACTTTTATGATCTCTCTGCTCATCTTAGTTTGACAAGATAGCAGCGAAACCAGCCTCTTATATATATATATATATATATGGAGCTTACTGGCTAAAGTGGTAGAAAGAGTGGATGTAAAAGAGAAGGAAATAACCGCCTCCATCCTCTACTTTCAAGCCCTGGGGCGCCTTGAAGTGATTTTTTTTTTTTTCTCATTTTATCATCTCCAGTGCATAAAATTGAGAGGTGTGTGGTGTATTTACGCGGACTAACAGAGTCTTGACACTGGCAAGTCTGTACTTATCTGTTTGCACACCTTTTAGGTGGCTTTGGTTGATAGCCCTGCCTTCCTGAACTTCTACCAACTGAGCTGGTTACATGTGAAATTAAAAAAGGAAATTATTAAACAGCCGGCTGAAGCTAAACACGGTTCCTGGACACAGGGCCAGGAGTGATTCATTTTTATCCCATCTTAGCCTGCAAAAATTGACACGTGTGTTCACATATTTCAGAGAGAGTATCTATATATTTAGGAGGTAGGGCGAAGAAGGGCGTTTAAAGAGAGAGGGAAGGGGAGACTAGCTGAACAAAAATGGAGATATACATTATGAATGTGCAACCAAAGTTTTTGCAAATTGATAAGGTTTTCCTCAAGCCAAATAGCATCCGTCAATTATGAGAGACACTTTATGTGCCTTCTCTGGCGGTTACATCAAGAGATATAACAACAAAGCATGTTCTGTATATGTGCCTATGTCCATATAAAGAAAAAAAGCCCTTGAATTTTCAATCTGCTTCTGTCCAGACCTGCTGTACCTTATGCTGAAAAACAACTCCCCAACGGTTCCCAAAACCTCTCCCTGCGGGGAATCATTAGTCGGGACACATGTGACATCATTTGAATCTGTGACCTTATAAGCCTTACGGGACCACTGGATCGGTAGACACATCATTGAATAATACACAGCTCTTTTGCTGTGTGAAGCACAAGGGACGGCGAGGGTGGGGGTGGGTGGTGGGGGGACGCGGCAGAGCATTATGCTAAAATATGTACCATTTCCACTGTGGTCCGCTGGGCCTCGGCGACTGTTGTTTGTGCCGCGGTGGCTGTCTCGGCTTCTTGGTTCGCTCCATCTCCAACTCGAGCCTCATTACGTGTGACAGCGCTCGGAGAGAGCAGGTAGAGGCTGGAATGAAAGGAAGGAAGGGAGGGAGGAGGCTTGCTGTAGGGAGATAGGACCTCTCCTCCTCCTGATATCATGGAAGAATCAATTGATGCTGTTTTCTGCACTTTTTCTGCTGACCCAGCGAGAAGGGGAGGAATATTCGGCCAGTTGCCTATGGCATGGAGTTTAAGTTTAGCTCACTCTGTCACTATTATACCCCCCATCCCCATGCTTCTTGCCACTGCAAGCACACTCACACAGGGAACATTTGTGCATGCACACACACACAATCCCCTTCCTCTCAAATGCATTTGTCGCCTGTGGTGTTATGGCATTGGACTGTCTGCTAGATATTAGGGTTGTGGGGGTAAATCTAGATGATGGATGATTTCTGTTGTGCTGTCAAAACCGGCGCTTGATAAAAGAACAACAAAGGACAGACGCACAAGACAAACGGATGGTGGAGGGGAAAGCAAAACTCACATCAATATCTGCTCTCTCCAAATTCATAGCACTGAACCAATTTGAATCGGTACCTACACGTGGCATCGTGAGGCCTTCCGCTTATAAATGGCTTGTTTGTTTTCAGTGTCACAGTGTCAGATGCTTTTAACCCAGGCAATACATTAAGCACACTGCTCAGAGCGGCACTTGCAAGGTAAACACTATGGTAAGTCCTCAATCAAATGTTTTCTCCTGCACGTTGTGTCAACTCACCAGACGTCTTCAGCTGACTGTGGGGCAGAACAAACGCGCCGCTGTCTTGTCTTTAAGAGGAATAAATATTGATATGCTCCAGTGGCCTCGTATGTTAATTAAATACATGCTTATTGAAATTCAATGACAGCTGGAATTTCACAGTGAGCAGGGGATCGTGCCTCTCCCCCAAGAGTGTAAAACATAATTGGTTGACAGCAAAAAGTAACACACAATTAGTTAGGGAGGTTTAATTAATATTGTTCAGGCGAGGTCCTCAGTTTAGATGCATCCTACAGCGCGCTGCTTCCATAGTGAAGATGCAGCAGATGTGGCGCTGGGAGCTTCAGGCAATTGGTTGACGTGTGCGACAGGGGTCAAAGGTTGGAGCTGTAACCCATAGCTGAAAGGGATGAGGCGAAAAAACAATGATGGTATTTTCTGAAATATCTATGCTTAAAAATGCCATAAGGAATTGTTCTCCAATCAATGGTAAATGTAAGACTTAGAGTCTAAAGCTAAAATGCTAAATTCATTCTACCAAAGAGCAGGACGGAGCGCTTCAGACGCTCATTTGTGCCCACTTTTTATTTTATTTTATTTATTTATTTATTTATTTATTTATTTATTTTTATTTATTTATTTATTTATTTATTTATTTTTATTGTTTTATTTTATTGTTCAATATGTTGTATTTATTATCTGTTTGTATGTTGTTGAGCTGCTGCAACACCCAAATTTCCCCCATGGGGATCAATAAAGGAATATAATAATAATAATAAATAATAATAATAATAATAATAATAATAATAATAATAATAATAATAATAAATGCTAACATCAGCATACCATGCTCTAAATGTAAAGCAGATGTAATGTTTACCATGTTTACCATCTCAATTTAGCTTATTAGCATGCTAACTTTGTCTAACTAGCAATAAACACAAGGTACAAGTGATGGAAATGTCTGTACAAAATTGTTGATGGTTCAAACATCCAATAGCTGTTGAGATATTTCAGTAAAAGCTAAACATGTCAACCTCATTGTGGCACTATGGAGGGAAAGTCGGGGGAACACTAAAGTCTTTGGATTCAACCTCTAGCGACCATGAATTTCCATACTAAACGCAACACAAACACACATACTTCTCCTTTGAAATTGATGAAACTGATTAAAGTGTAATTTGACTGAATATTTGAACAGGTTTCTGCAAAGCTTCAGTTCAAGATCATTTTTAGCAGTGTGGCTTTACCCTGAGCATATATCCCACTGTCAGTCAATATAGCACAAAGATCCCAAAGCCTATACACTTAATTAATGTTCACCTTCCCCTATCAACGTTGCTGTCTGCCATTTCTTCCCACTGCAGCGTTGACACCTGGAGTCCTTGGTGAGTCATGTATCATACTCACTTAAATGGCCTTGCACGGTTTGTGGACAACAATCCGCTTTGTTTAGGGCTATTGTTCGAAACATTAAAAAGCAATTTGCTGGAAGACCTATTGAGCAGACCTGCAATCGCTCCCCAACATCACTCCCCTGGTGGATTGTTATTGTCATTGAGTGTTTTGGGGAAGGGAGACCTCTGACAGTAAGCGGTGGGGAAGTTTTAGACTTTATTGAGCTGGGCTTCACAAAAGGCAAAAGAAGATGTGAGTTTAAAGTGAGGGTTACTGTGATAATGTACCACTAAGGGAAATCAACAATAAAGACACCTGCCCAGTAATTAAGAATACAGTGATGTTCCTGCTCTATATTAGCAGGGCCCTATCAGATGTTATGCTTTACTTGGTCAAACCTGCCAAATCAAGACTACTAGTCCATTGCAGTATGACCAGGATTAGGGAGTCAGATTTGTACCGCCAAGCCATACCCTTATAGTCAAAACTTTGGTAAAATATGAGGTTGGTGAAAAAGCTTGACATCCAAGACTTAAGATTCAGCCATACAGAATAATTTTCCTATGCTAATTTCCCAGAAAATTAAACAAAGACAATAATCAAGAAAATAACAGAGCAGACAAGCAGAGATAGGCAACATTGGTAATGACTCACAGACACAAACTAAGCCACAAGATCAGAATTACACATAAACAACACTATTTCTAATACAATGGTTTGACAGATTAGGATTTAAAATACCCCAAATTACACCTTAAAACAACCCAAGAGCTTTCTAAAGACTAATTGGAAATTCAGTTCATCTTGTGTGGGTTGACAAGGGATCCCCAATCCACCATCAGCTCTTACTTTAGCCTGCCTCAGCCACTGTCAACACACACTCATTGTTGATTTCCCCATACAGAAGAAATCAAACAAACATGACCTGTTCTCTGTCCTGCCTTCATATCACACCTACCACCAAATATAAAATCAAACCAAATGTGAAAAGGACATTTCAGTCGCTGGGCTGTCAACCACACGTCTCTTCAAGTAAGTCCTCAGCTACACAAGCCAGCTATCCAGCTATCCTAGTAAAAAAAAATTCAGATTAGTGGAATGCTGGGTGGCTGTCAATTTGTGTTTGAAGGAATGTGGCCAAAGAAGTGCTGAACTGGGGTTGTTGGGATTTAAGCTCTGTCTTCATTAGTCGAGCCTTGTTGCAGATGAATGCTCACCGCAGGCAGTCCCAACTATCATTCAATGAGGCTGTTAGTTCATCTAGCCAGGCAAGGACGAATAATCCACAGTTTCTACAACATGGATTTGCTCAGCACATGTAACAAATGACAGCAAGACTTTTAGGAAATATGCTAAAGATGACATGTTGTGGAGTGGTCGCTAAACCGTTCCCCAAACAATGATTGTCCAATATAGCTTTTGAACACTAATGGCTGGCACAGTTGTCAAGCTTTGAATTTATTCAAATGTTGAAACAGTGTCATTGCTGAGTTTTTGGAGGATGGTATTGGATATAACCAAAATTGCAGGAGCAAAACTTTTAAGGAATGGATTTGTGTTTTCAAATGCTCTTACATAAAAAAGTTGGCATTACTAGTTGTTATTCTTATAATATAGCTCAGCTAGAAACATTTCAACCAAGCCATGGCGCTATATTACCATACATCGCTAGCTAGCAACAGCAGATAAGGTTCGTAGTGACAGTTGTCATTAAGCCAGCAAAAGGTCACAAGTAAGGATTGAGAACTAATTTTTTGTCCAACGCTTTCCAATATCAAGAAACCATTGAACCATCGAGTGGTGAGTTTTCCCGCCTTTATTTTTGTCAACCTCACAGTTAAGATCCTGATGCCACTTGGCATGGCAGTCGTGTTAACGAAAAATACCTTCCCAAATATCATTTTGATGTTGATCCTGTAGTCACATATGATAATAACACTGAAACCTGCCAGATACAAAGGCCTTGCTGTTATAGTCATCATGTCAGAAGCATATTTTCATCCTCTAATATAATACAACCATGTGAGATCCGTGACCAAGGATTTGATGTCTTCATATTATGATTAATTTCACATCTGGTCACAGGAGTGATTATATTATTGATGTAGTCACTGTCAGTTTGCCATGGATATAATAGTAACAGCGGTTCTTGGCAAATAATTACATCATTAACCATAGAAGGAACAATGAAAGATTAGTGTTTGCCAAGGCTGCCCGGCAGTATGAGTGTACCCTGTTTAGTGTGTGATTTTCCTCGTCAAACTTCAGTGTTCCTTTTGTTTCTGCCCATTGGGCTGCATTATAGATTATTTACTACAGTTTTATCTTGTATTTCCTTTAGTTTATTGAAAGGTGCAACCAGGGGTGGTAGTTTTGCGGGATAAACTGATGAAATGAAAATTCACTGTGGTTATCAAATCTTTAGAGCGTTCATCTATCAAATTATCAGAATTGTTCTAAAAAGGATGTAGTATAATGTTGCCAAATGTTTTCAGTAACAAGAGGAAATGTTGCCACAAGCAAGTCTAAAGACCCGGCTGCTGAGGGTACACCAATTACCACACATTTCCTCTAGCTTGGCACTTTATGCCTTGGACAGAGTCATCACTGAGCCGGGGTGGAAGAAATTAAGACAAACTCTGAGCCCTGCTTTTCCCAGCACAGATGATAATTTTCCAGGCAATTAAGACGAGCTGCGCTTTAGAAGGTGGGGTCAGTGCATGCTCATGGGAAACTAGTGTGATAAAACCAGCACAGCACTGTTGTGGGCAATGTAAAAATGCTGCTTGTCAGCTGTCCTACAAGCTTGGGTAATTGACTCAGCTTTGAGACAGACCACTGATATCAAAGAGTCATTAAGTTCTTTAAAATTAGATTCCCTGATGAAACGTTGTAAGAAATGTGGCACTTTAAAAACACTGACTGTTCTAACGGTATATATCTCATAGCCACTGACACTGTTGTGTGCAATTTTGTCTAATTAAAATGATCAATGTAACATGAACATGATTAGCTATATGTGTTCATGTGCTATACTGCATCCAGTAGGACTGTGTAGAACGCTCTTTCTTGGAAACACTTTAAAGCGTCACTAATTATTAATTATCATAAATGAAAATCAGGGTCTTTTTCTTTCTGCACCAGCAGAAGTCAGCAAATCAGTGTAAAGTTAAATAAGGCTTTACACAGATACTACAGCACAGGAGGCACCACTACTGCAGCTGGAGAGCCATGCAGTCAGAGTCTGCTTTAGATGGTTAATTGGTAGCACACAAGCTGTACTGCGAAAGCTAATGATTTCGATTAAGGTTGGTGAATCAAACAGTGGCTGCCATTAATTAGGGTCACAGTTTTCCAAAACAGATCTTTTAAATATGTTTGGTCCCATCATTTATGATCATGCTTTCGTTTTAGAAGACTAACCACTTTAACTGCAGCCTGGCTTAAACAAAGCCTATAAGGGCAATTTTGAAGGGCCGCAGAAGCTAGTAAGAATTCCATTTTCAAAAATGGAAAGCTCATTAATTAATTCAAAAACTAAAGCTGCAATTAAAGAAACAACATTTTTTCTGTTCTGTGTTTAAAAACACGAGCGATCCATTTTTGTGTTAACTTCTCCACGTCTGTCTTCACACTGTTGGAACATGCTCTGGTTAAAAATTGAACACGGATGAAACAAAACATTAAACAGCATCCATTGTCAAGCTCATTTGTGCATTTTAGCACTTGAAAGATGCTTCCTTTGGAGCAGATATAAATGGAACATTCATTTCATGTGTGGATGTGATGCATGGAACAAAGAACCTGCTAATATGTATCAAAGGAAACATAAAACAACATTCACTGGGGCTGGCTCCTGAAAACACACACCATCTGTGTGATGGAATCCTGCATCGGCAAACCCATGAGCCACAATCGAGCCAAAATAGATGTATTTTACCCAGAATGCAACAGTCACTATCTTTCACTATCTCGTGTTTCATAAAACAAATGTGCAGTGCTCTCTCTCTCGTGTATGTGTGTTAACATTTCCGCCCCGCCAAGGGAGAACAAACATTGCTTGGTAGAATTTTGGATTTTGACATTTGAATGAGTTGCAGAGGTCGAACTCATATTTAGTTTGACCAATAGGGATGGGGTGTTTCTGGGAATGGCAATGTTAGTTTTTCTGCCAGTTGGTTGGTTGGTCCATGACATTTGTCAACATATCTCAAATACTGGGTGTATTGCCATTGCAGTTGGTATTGACATCCATGGTCCCCTAAGGATGAAGCATTGACTGCATAAGAAGTGGACGCTTGTGGACTGTCGTTTTGAAGCCTGAAGAGTTTGGAATGTTGGCTTGGATTTTGGGCATCGTCATCTTAGCTTTTTACATCCAGAAGTGACACTTTAAGGGACCACAAATGTTTCAATTAACTTTCATTATCTGAAAACACCAAGATAAAACAAGGACAAATCCCAGGCCAGACACTGTGGAAACAACCAGCCAAGCCGCACCCTAAAGCATACACTGTCTATTTTTCTCTAAATAGGGTCATCATTTATAAAATTGAACATCATGCTGTCTTGAAGAAGACTTCTAGTAATGGAGACGATAAACTCGTGTTTACAATGATGACTATGATTTACTGAAATCAAGATAGAAGTAGGGTCATTTTCTCATAGACTTTATACAATAGGACCTCTTTTTGCATCAGGGGAAGGATTTTACTATAACTAAACCGTTTAAATTATATTGAGGCTTAAAGTAAGACATAATTGAGAGTATGGCCTCCTTGAGTGGCAGGTGGGTGCCATACCAGGTTGCTGGTTTTCATACGTCCATATGTAATACAGTCTATGGTCCAAACAGTTTTGTGACCCCCTAAGCTTTCCTTTAGGGCTATCATCAGGTCAAAATGTTAACAAAAAAGATTAGATTAAAACCATAAAATACAATGCAAACCTTAAGGTAAAGCTGAAGGAAAATAATACAGGATAGAGTTTAATATTACAACAACAGCAATAGCTGTTTTACTTGATCCAAAGGATTAGTGAGTCCAACCAGGGCACCTTGGTTTAACTATATTATCAAAGGGGCGCCTCACCAAAACACAAAGCTCATCCATTAAACCCATGCACATATTTTGGAATTCTAAACAATCTTTGAATTTGTCCTCTGAGTGATGTCCTCTGGAGGACACTGATAACAGGAAGTGTTGGAGAGAAAGACCGATAGAGAGACAAAGACTGCTGCTCTTTGATGGAGTGGAAATATGATTTTCAAAATTGTAAGCACTTTTTAACAGATTTCACAAGGCTTTTCGATATTTCAAATCAAAACTAACATCTATATAATGGGAGTATTGAAAATCATCCTTTGTGGCCCTGATACATTTTGGAAAAATAAACTCTTCACTCTTTTTATATATTCCTCAGGGTTATCAAGAGTTCAGAGCACACAGATTCAAAACAAAAACTCAGACACATCCTTTCATTGTTCACAGGAGCATGCTGAGATGTTCCAATCTGGTAGTTTCACTTTTGAACGAGACACCAAAGACGTGGCATGCATATATTGAGCGGCACAAAGTTTTCCATACTCTGTTAAGTGAAATAAAGCCGTTCTATGCTTGCTTCTCCGAGGTGGGTTTCCAGTATAATACACTGTTGCTTTCTGCAGAGCCAAGAGCCAATCCCAGATGACGAAAGGCAGCTGTGCTATTATCATACTATGTTCCATCTGGGCTTCCTTTTGCTTGTACTCATAACCCAACACATTTCACTCATCTTCCACGTTAAATTATTTAGCAGCACTAACCACATTAATGGGAGCGATCCATCTCTGGTAGATGAGAGGTGGAGAGTGGTTATTTATGTACAAAACCAACTGGGGAATTAAGCCTTGTCTTTCAAATTAGTTGAGAGGCAAAAAAATATGGGTATCTGAACTGGGTTGGCCCTTGGGTTAGTTTTGCAGTGCAAGAGCATGTTCAAAATAAACACAGGAACATATTATATGAACAGATTGCGATATTTAAGTTTGTCCCAGGCCTTTGGGGAAAACTGATATCAGTCAACCAACTCACATGGAAAGTATTTCTATGTGCATGCAAAGTATAAATAGAGTTTGCTCTCCCTGACGTCATCACGCCCCACAAGTATCCACAGAGTTTTGCAAAGAGAAAAATGGGAGCAACAATAAAAAACCCACCCTTCAAAGCCACATTAAATGCACAGAATCTACTACCCTTTGTGGATATTTCCTAACAACTAAACAAAGCATTACACCTATTATGCAGCAGCAGACTTAGACACATCAGCTAAACAGCAGATAATTATGAACTAAAACACATTGTACTCTCAAAAATTCACGGCTCGGAACAGACTATTCATGGGAAATGTTCTGTGGCATCGATAAGCAGGAATTCACAATTCATACCGGTGCCACACGAAGACGGTTTGACAGCAGCAAAACGGCAGAAATTAGCATCCAGCAAATGTCATGATGTTTCCCACATGCAGAGCAATAAAACAGCTAGTGGCCTCAGCATCCTCATAGCTTTCTGATATTGCCTAAGCACACAAACCAGCAAGAGTTTGCAGCTGTTTTACATTTATTTACTGCAGTGTTTGCAATCAGCAGAAGAGTGTGAAGGCCATTGGAGGCTTATTGCAAAGGATGTTTTGTATATTTGGTGTATCGAACTGAGGATTTCTTATGTAACTGTACAGTATGGAGTGTAAGGAGACAGAGACATAAGTCTAGCAAGAAAGAGCCCTGTAGCTCGGACCAACCAAAGAATTGAAACACACTCTGTATCCAGCTTGTCTTAATGAGCATCCAGCCTTTGTCTCCATGGTATGTGATACGGTTAGGCGGATTACAAATAAACCAAAAGTTTACGTGCACCTACAACAAGTAAAATGTAAACCTGCCCTGCATCTTAGCCTTGTTGCCACAGCAGCACAATGTGGGTGTGGTCTACATTATTTGATTTGCAATTAAGTAGTTCACATTGTCAGTGAACTGAAAGTTGTCTTCAGTCGACTCCCTAACAACACTCCCAAGTACACTCACAAATGCCCTAGAGAGGCATTGAGGAGGCACCCTTATTAGACTCTTCATCTGTCATTAACCTAAGATCCATCCTCTCCCCATCATCATGCTAATGAGCAATCTCATCCTCTTGAGTGATTTGTAATGTGCACAGGCAATCAATCATAGAGCATGGATAGTGACTGGGTCCCATCATAGATGTTCCATTGGTGGTCCATTACAACTGTTGGTTCCTCTCTTTGTTCTCCATTTGTCACCAACGTTATTTCAGTAAAACAAACTTGCATTTTGTATTTATTTTAATTATTTAAAAGTGCTGAAAAATGTGTTCAAGTTTATAAATGCCTGATTTTAGACCCAAATAAGACCCCCCCAACTTATTTTAAAATCAGGCCTGATTTCCACCAGATCAGTTTATTTTCATGTGTCCAACGACAAAACCGAATGATTTATTGTTGACATAAAAGTTGCAGGTTATGGCCTGTGCAACAAGTTCGATTTAAAACGTACAATTACTAAAAACACATTTCCGTGTTGCCTCACCACATTTACCACAAACAGAGCTCTGAACTCAGAAATTAGATTTTTTTTGTTTATGTGTGGGTATACATTACTCCGTTAAAATCAATTCCAATCTTCCAGTTAGCTTTTGTACACATTATGGAAATAATATATGTTTTGAAAATGGTGCAGAATAGCAAAGCTTGATTTTTAGCTGCGTCGGCTCCTCTATCATTCAGCGGCAGCACACATTTCAGCAGGATCTACATTACAGTAATTGATATTTGTATCCTGAGACAGTTAAGTAAAACAACCTCTCTGGCTCAAGGCAGGAGGATTTCCCTGAAATGTAAATGGAGCTCGAAGAAGGTTGGGAGTGATTTAAGAGTCAGTGACATCCACACTGTTGTGCTAAGTCAGTGGAAGTGCTGAGTGCAGGGCGCCAGGTCTGCCTCTGCCTCTCTCACACTCTCTTTCGCTCTCTTCATAACCGTCTCTCTTTTTCTATTCCACCCTCGCGATTTCCCTCTTAAGGCAGCTGCCATAACTCAGACTCTATCTTAATCCGTTCTGAGTATACAAACACACACATAGCAGCCACAAGAACACGCATGAACACACAGGAAATCACAAAAGGCATTTTGTTAGAAGTATGATCTCTTGGACTGGAAGATGGGAGCTCAGACTGGGAGCCAAGCAAAGACCATGTGGGTTGCTATGTAGGCAGACTGAGTAAGTAGAAGGATATACTGTATTAATAACTGAAACACAATGAGACAGTATCAGCTTTCTACTCCAAACAAATTAGTAATGATTACATAACAATTAGTTCCAAAGTGTATTTATATATCAACTTACTATAATTATGAAGAATTCAAGATAAATAATACTATATACACATTATCCAGTCTGAAATATCCTCTCATTTTATATTTTTAATGCGATATCTTAAAGCTGCCGTAAGCAACTTCTGGCCACTAGGGGGCAAATAGACTCAAAAACCGTACCCAACACAGATATACCAAGGACTTTAGCTTAGGTTAGCATGAAGACTGAAAGCAGGGAGAAACAGCTAGCCTGACTAGTCTGACACAGTTCAAAAGGCATTCAAATTAAATGTTACCAATTAATATTTTATTGTCTTTAGAGGTGTTGGAAGGCAGACCTTTTCTTTACCTTCCAACATAGCCAGAAAAGCTATTCCCACCTACTATTTATGCTAAGCTAGTCTAAAAGCGAGAGTGGTATGATCCTTCTCGTCTAACTTTCAACAAGAAAAAAAATACTAAACTAACTACTTGGACTAATCGTCCAAGGCATGTGAGCCATACATGGTATTTATGAAGCGTGATTTCAGTACTTTATTCCAGTACATTTTTTGTCTGCCGACTGCTCTATCTTTGGAAAAGAAACAGCTAAAATAATATACAAATACATTTCCTCGTTATATATAAAGATCGGATTAAAATTTTCATGTAAACAACAGTGGGTTTAACAAAATTAAACCCACTTCGTGCACGTAAACAGATGGAGCCATATGTTGTGTAGGTGCAGCGAGCTGCATCTCTGGTTGGTGTCGATTCCTATGGAAGCTTCAAGTGTGATTGCAGCTTATAGCAATGCATCACCCCTTTAAAAGAAAAAAAATCATTTTATGTTTGTTTATTATTTCCAGGGGATCTGTCATAGTTGGCACGCGAAAGAGAGATAAATTAGGTGATTTAGCGTGGCAGTCAGAGATAATAATGATGTCGTTTGGGAGGCCTAGCGTTCGTATGTATGGTAAGATGTGAACACAGTAATAAAAAGGATAAAAATAGATTCTCTCATATGTGATGAGGGGAGGGTGGTAGGGGAGATGACACTAGCCAACTGCTGTAGAGGGAAACTCAGCTCTTGTTAACCTAAAATATGCTGAATGCTTCATTCTTCAAACAAACTCACTCCTTTGATCAATTTGAGGTCCTTGGAAGTGCAGAGCAACAATAGCAAACGTGCTAATTTATGCCAAAGAAAGGTTGTAGCATGTATTTACAATTAAATGTGAATTACCATGGGGAATACCAGCTTTGCACTGACACACAATTCCATCCCTCCTTCAGATGAGCTGATACTGTCCTCTGTGGTGGTTAAACAGAAAACTGGAATAAGCTTGCATTCCCGTAATGGAACAAACAGACAAAGAGCCCCATTGGTTTGCCTTTGTGGCCTTATCTGGCCTTGGTGCATCACGGGGGACTGTGCGTGAGAGAGATCCAGTGTATCACACCTCCGTGACTGTGGGGAGTCAGTATCACACCAGATCTCCAGGTCATTTACCAGTGTGGGTGGTTTCATTAGTCTTCTCTGCAACAATACTAGCTGATTGCCATCTTGTTTCACAGTGATTTATAATTCTAGCCCCTTGGAGTTTGCAGAAATACTTTAAGCAACTGCTCAAATAAGATAAGAAGGGGTTCTTTATGTATGGTGTTGTCTTTGGTGTACATCAAAAAGAGAGAGAGAGAGAGAGAGAGAGAGAAAATGAGAAAGAGAGAGAGAGAAGCCTCGGGGTGACGCGCTACTTTATTTTTTGCAAGCATTTACAGTTTTTTGCCGGAGATGCGAGAGGCTGTTGTTCTTAACTTCTGGAAGAAACATCGGCTGCAAATGAATGAGACAGTTGTCAGGTTCAATTTGGTAACACATGACGTTATGCCACCTTTAGAGGATGGCAGAGCGTATCAGAATAAAGCAAATCCACAGACAAAAGGGTGCAATCATGGCAGTTTTGTCATTTCAGAGCGAAAGATTCTCTCTTTTCATCACCGCGCCATTTACATAAAACTGTACAACCCCTCAAATAACAAGAATAGCGGATAGAAAGATAGGAGGAAAAAGAGGCAGAGTCATACGGCAAACATAAATAGACTGTAGACAGAACAATTAGGTGGACAGAAATAGGAAACTTTACAGAGGTGTGACTGTGTTAATTGGATGCAGCAGAGAATGAACAGACCTTTTTTCAGAGAATGTCTGTATCAGTTACCAATTTTCACCTTGACGTACTTCATTTTACAATGTAACATACAGAAGTTCCAATAAGAAGACGAATGAATCTTTACTTCTTTGGTTGGCGTATTTAAAAATTTGATATGCAGTTAACTTCAAGCTGTTTTACACTATGACAGTCGCTGAGAGCACAGAGCCATTAATTATGCACAGGAATTTTATTACTGCCGCAAAACATCTAATGGGCCATGCATTTGCACAGATTAACACTGCGACTGCTTTGTTCACGCGTACGAGTGCAGGTGCAATGAGACCCATTCAATACAGCTTCAAATGAAATCGGACTAAGTAAAACAATACAGTCCATAGACATACATAGCTTAATGCGAAAGCAGGTATTTCTGTCATTTTACTAAGAATTTTTTAAATTTTCTCTCTAGTTCTCCACAACTGCATCAGTGTGTCGCAGAGGACCCAATCGATTAATTTACTTTAATTTGTAGAAGCTTAACCAGCCTGCACATACACTAAATATCACATATGGTATAATAGAATTACTATAAACTAAAAGTAACAAATCCCAAAAAGCATACATGCGTACACATATGAACGTACATAACGACAAGGAAGTCATTTTGATGAGAATACATCCAATGGTACTCGATTACTGCACCAATCAAATTAACTGATGACGTTAAAAGCAACATGCAAAAACATAATTTTATATTAACTTCATTTAATCTATAATTAATGTCAACCTCTTTATTTTTATGACAGCATTCTACATGTTCATAACATGATGGGCAGCAAAACGATGAGCTAATCACAAGACCATGTGGAGCCTCATTATTGCCCTTGGATGTGCCTCTGGGCACTGAATCTCCTCCCATTCACTCACTGTCAGACCTCTCAAAGGAGATTAGCAAAAAGCCCATCAATACCCTATCACATGCCACTCCTCCGTCCACAGGTTCTGCGGCGAGGGTTGCACTGCCTCCCCGATTAACTTACCCACATGTCTCGCCATGTGAGCTCACTACCTACGTGCCCAGCTCATTATGGCTAAGTAGGCCAGTGCGTCTCTCAGTCTCCCCCAACCCCAATCAGAGGGCAGGAATTATGCTGGCCCTTAGCTGTGCGCAGAGTCAGTCTGGATGGAGTATAGCCCCAGGGCACCTCTTTGGAAAGGCCGCCACGTCTGCCTCGGCCTCTGCTGATGACTGAACAATGGACTGAGCATAATGGTTACTGTGACTGAAGTGGACGCTAACTTCTACGTTACCCCAGAATGTGGAACGGTCAGACTTTGCCCCCAAGACATGAAATTATCCTTTGAGGAAAAACAAGGGGCATGAAACCCACAGCCTTCAGTGGCATCACATTCACAGTAATTTGTGTTTTTCTTACCATGTGCTCTTCTCATCATGAACACAGTTATACAAACAGGAATAGACAGTGTATAAAAAAACAGTATAAAGTATCCAGTAAAAGTCATCGTTTTATTGGAAACAACCTTAAAAGCAGAGCTCAGGGAAAGCCTTTTGTGGCTCCAGAGGACGCTGCACAAAATATTATAAACGGCTTCGAGTGACTTGAGTCGGAATTGTCAGGGTCAAGTTGCATTGTGGGTAATGTAGACGCCGTGTTGTGACAATGAAGAGGAATGCATGGAATTAAAAAAATTAATCTCTGGTTACGATGGATCGAGTTAAAGAAATGTATTTGAAGAATGTCAACCGCTTCCCACATTGTTATAGGAGGGCAATGCTAGATCAGGAGATTACTCTTTTATATGTAATTCTGCAACCAGAGCTTTGCAACTCAACAATTTATAGTAAGATAGTGAATACATTTCATCATCTGCACAAATGCATTTTTTATATAAAGCATTAAGACACAGCTGTGCTTTTGGCTAAATGCTAGAATCAGCATTATGATATGCTCACAATGTCGATGCAAAAATACAGCTTTTAAGCAGATATAATGTTCACAATGTTCGCAGTCTCGGATTTTTGCGTGTTGCATGCTAACATTCACTAATTAGCACTAAACACTAAGTACAGGCATAGTTGATGGGAATGTTAGTTTTTTGACACATTGAAATTTTGACCTGCTGATAGTGTTATAAAAGGTCAGGGGATCGCCAAAGTTATTACAATTCATCCCGAGGGGCACTCGAATGTCTGTAACAAACTTCATGGCAATCCATTCAATAGTTGTTATCTTGCTATAATTAGTGTAAACAAGTGAGACCACAGGGCCATTAAAATTAATGCACAACACTTAAAACCTTCAATGTTTTAGCTGTCTGCTTTCTTGCCTTTTGGAATAAATTGGTGATGATAATAATGTGCAGCCTTGGCATGTTGTGCACAACATCCCCTGCATAATGGGGGACTCAGGTGTCTCGTGTTGACAAACTGTCTGTGCCCCTCATTGATGCGGCCCCTGCTTCATTAGTTAGACTCACTAACTGCAAGAGGTGCTCTTTATTTTGGCAGCTGCTTTTCCAGAACGCAACCAGTCATTTCAAATGGAAATATGCAATCCCTGTGTGTTTCTGATTTCAACCGCAGTTTAAATTCAATGTTATATGTGAGACTAATGCTGTAAGAGAAGTGCATTGTCCTTGCTTTAACCTCCACCATTGACTTATGCCATGCTGGAAGTTCATGCATCATTTAGTTATTAAAGAATACCTTAATTCCAGCCCACTTCAGATTGGATTTTCAGCTTTACAGATCCTTTTTTGTTCAATCTACCTAAGCTGCGAAGCTGAACCTGACAGCCATTCGGTGGGAGCGGCAGGATCCGTCCACAGTTTAAGTTCAAAAGAAAACATCCGACCCTATTTCACTGTACATTAAACCAATTACAGGGTGGGGGGGAGGGAGTAGCAGGTACGATTTTGTGCTAAAAAGATTCAGCCAAATGCTTGTCAGCAGCACGTTCTAAAGGATGGTTCACACACACACACTTCATTTTTTGGAGTGAAAACCAAAAGAATTTGAGTGTTACACGCTGATACTAGAGGCCGCCTACAGTTTGGCGCTGGGAAAAATTCATTGAAAGAACGCAGACAGTTGCAAAATAATGATGTTCATGAATAATGATAGAGAGGGTCTCAGAGGCTTTACACACATTTTAGTGCCAGGCAGCTAGAATCTGGCACGACGAAGCTTATCGGGCGAATGCCACAAGATTCTTGGGGGAAAATACTACAAATCCTGCTTGGCGGGGAAACAGTCGTGCGTGCGTGCGTGCGTGCGTATGTGCGTGCGTGCGTGTGTGTTTCATACGTCTGAGTTTGAACGTCGGCATCCCCAACAGCATGTCCTGAGGGTCCATGGATATGACGTGTATGCGCAAGCTCTGGCTCATCAACAATATACAGTCGTGTGTGAATGAACGAGAGAGAGACGGAGGGAGGGTGAGAGGAAAACCACAAACTAATCCTTCGGATGCTTTGGCATCGCAAGGTGGAGGACAATCACAGCCACAGGGTTTTCTGACCCCCAGACGAGGGCGCCACAGAAAGTCCCAGACGGGCACCAGCACCCAGGGCGGTGCATGGAAAGGGCATCACCGTAAAGCACACTAGAGGCCAAGCAAATCAAAAACAAGCACAGATAGAGGGCACGGTGGAAGGAGGAGTGAAAAACAATAAACAAGTCAACTCCGTTATATTCCACAAGGAGATAGCTGAGGTCACTCCACCTCTGCTCAATCACTTAGGGGAGGTCCATTGCATGAGATTGGATTATTAACCCCTGTGGACGCACTGGCAGGCACCACTTCATTGGGATCATCAAAGTAATGCAAATCCAAACAGCATGTTGTGTTTTGTTGAATACATACTGGACGCGTGGTGAGCAATTTCCACTTGACCCCAACTCAAAACCTATTTATTTCACGGAGCAATTTCAACAGATAACGGCCATATTGAAGGCTGTTTCTATCTGAATAGTGAAGATGAATTTCAAGTTTCATCTCCCCCACCCGACTTTATCTGGGAGAAAAGATATTTTTGCAAAAGTACACATGCAGGAATTCTAAACATATATATATCTCAGTGTCCCAGATTTCATGAAACCTGTACGAGAGGGAAGAAAAGAAAAGGGAACTGAGCAGACACCAGGGATCATATTTCTTATTCCTCTGTTTTTCTCCCTCTTTGTCTCAGGAAGGATTCTGCGGGTCTGAATTATTAATTGTCTCTCTGCATTCGATTTGTACAGCTTGTCACTTTCATCAAATTATATGTGGGATTTCTCATTCTTCTGAGCATATTCTTCGAACTCCATATCTGCATTTCACCTTGCTTGGAATTCAACATCCTTGACGACGACTATAAATTTGATTTATATTTTAGATTAGCATATATATTCTGACATATTTGAAGGCTATTTCAATAATAGCATTCAGTTGTTTAAAGAAGTATGACTATAGCCAAAAGCTTACAGAGGAAAAATATTTTCTTGTGATAGTATTATTACTTAAAAACCATTACAATTTAACTAAAAGCTGCATTCATTGCTTTATGGCACAACACAACATTGACATTTAACCGCTTTATAAAGTTGTAATGGCAAATGTGTTGGCTAACAGTTTCCTATTTGGTCATTAAAATATATTTGACCACCTCGCAAATATAAGTCCAATATTGTTGGTCTCTATCAAATCTGGCAATATACTTACTAATTAGATATTTTCCAACTTTGTCTGTATGCAATTTGGTGGTCAGTTAGATTTTGTATATATAAAAAAAGAATAATTAAATAACAGCCCTGTAGCTGCTGGAAACATAACAGATTAGAGGTGATGGTGAAGCAAACATTTTAATTGCAGGCTGTAAAACCAAAACAGTGAGAAATTATGCTAAAAGGCTCCCTAGAGAAGAAAGGATTGAGTATTGCAGCTTTAATTTAGGAATTAATATAAATGTTTCCATTGACCGAATATATTTAGACATATTTAACAATATTTCAGATTAAGTTTATTTTGGCAATTGAGCCTCCAGCTGATGATGACATAACAACTTGAAGATTCTCACCTATCAGCTCTGTATTTTTTGAAGGCTATAACCCCGGGGAAGCCTGACCTCTAATGCATGACTTGTCACAGGTTGAGCAGAGAAGACCACTTATTTTGCAATAATGTCAAGTGAGAAAATTACTCAGTATCTGTCTTTTGTATCGAATTCACTCGTCTGAGGACGGTGTGAAGGCACTTGAACCCTGTCACCTCCCAGTAATTACATGTTTTGAAAGTGATGACAGGGAAGTGAGCCTGTTATTTTTTCACTCCATCTTTGGTTGGTACATCATGAAGGGAGGTTTGCAGAAAGTGGTGGAATGTGACTAAGTACATTTACTCAAGCAATACACTTTAAGTGTCTGGGAGGAATGTATTTGAAACAGTGTCAATTTAATACTGATGCCTCTTTATGACCTACATAAGTTAATAAGACCATCATATTCTCTATTTCTTTATGGCAATTCTTAATGTTTGTTATCAGGGGCATCAGGTTGGATTCCATGCAAAATCAGATGAAATCTTTTCAAGCTGCTTTCTTATTATACTGGGTAAATAATGTACTTTTTAAATTGGATGTATTTCAATAATTTTACAGCTTTAGTTAATTTTTCTTTGCAAACAAAACGTACGAAGAGCTTTCAAAATATGATGTTTTCTTAGATATGCTGAAAAGAACGGTAGATAAATGAATTTGTCGTTTGGCAGTTAATTAACTGACAATTTATTTTGTCACAATTGTCTATCATTTCATATTTAAAAAACATTTAATGGTTCCAGTTTCACTAATATCAGGATTAACAGTTTTATTTTCCCATTAATATTTTTTTTTATTTGTAATCTGGGTTTTTGATTGGCTTAAACACACATTGTGAAGGTGTCGCTTTGGGATATGGTCATGTGCATTTCTCTCTATTTTTACAAACCAGACAATCATCAATTAATGGGAAAAAATGCTGATTATTCCATAATGAGTAATCTGCAATAATGATAATAGTCATTAATGACGATAGACATTATTGCAGCCCTATATAAAGTAGTTCCACATCAGCTAACTACAGTACTAGATCCTGCTTTTACATTAATGCATAAGCATTGATAATCCAATGATGAAATATATAAAATATAACAGTCACTGGGAATATTTCTCTGCAATGAGTACTTTTACTTTTATATTTTAGGAAATTTTACTGATTATATGTATTATCACACGGTTATGTGAATACATCCTCCATCACTGTTTGCCGAGAAGGGAATCAAACAGTTTGCACATAAAATGTCCTGTGGTGGTTTTCTACTTCGGCCACCACATCCACGAGCAGGCAATCAACAATTATTTTGTCCAGCCCTATTTACAATTTAATCCCATTTAATTGCTTTAATGACCAGAATGTTAATAATCACACTGTAAATTATAAATGAATCTCTTCTGGAACATCCGCCCTCTCAACTCTGCAACTACATTCTGCTGTGTTGGCTTGCCATAAGTACTTTCTTTGATCGAGTGAGGGATGGTCACGTTTTCGATTCAAATCCTTCTTGCTGACTGTGGATATTTGGATAGAGAAAAGAGAATCCATTCAGCACTCCTGCTGATGCATCTTTGGCGTTGAGACTCGATGGAGGGATTGAGACATATATACTCCAGGTTGCCTGTTTCACAATGTGTGCTCTTAGTTTTGCCCTATTATAAATACTGAAACGCCTTTTTTAGATTTCTTACTTGCCCCCCCGTCTTGTATTGGCCTAAGAATGGAAGGCATACTTAGAGACCTAAAATACTTTTAGCACTAATGTGCTGTTCAGTGAACCGTCACAGTCCCAAGATTGACACCATTTTTTACACAGCCCCCCATTAGTGTCACTCAGCCTCCATCGTGGCACATTAAAATAAACTAATGATGTTTCTTCACCAAATGTCTAATGGAGTATTAGCCGAGAGAGTGGCTGCTCTGTACTTACTGCACTTTCACCTAAAAGTGGTACAAAAGAAATTCCCTACTGTGTCAGAAACGTATTACAGCTGTGTTATATGCAAACGCTGGTGGGAAAATGATTCCTGGCAGAGGAAGTCGATGGCTTCATGCCTTAGGAGCAAGACAAAAACTCACTGAGATGACACAAAGTGAAAAACCCTCTCTCTCCTTAACCGCTGCTCCTTGAGTTGACCATGGTTGCTTTATTTAGGCTGTGTGGCAATGCAAGGGAGGCGGATCAGTGTCAGTGAGGCAGGCATGAGGCTTAGTTCCAGCCTCGGGCCATCCCTGCTGCTCTAGTGGCCTGCATAGAAAGCTACTGAGGACCCTTTTTGCACGGACAGACGTCTCCACCAACCCTCTCCGGACACCGCTCTAGAACTACTGAAGGGGAAATCTGCCTTTCCGCAAGGTCAGGCTTAGGTAAGGACTGACACCTGCTGCTGGCCATGTTCAACATAGCGTCGAGAGGCTCTGTACTTTTAATTTATAATGTTACTAGTGACACTTGTGTGTTTCACAAGTCTAAATGTCTGCTATGAAAAAGAAACCATGATTATTGGTTTCCCTCCACATTTGTCCCATCAATGTGCACATTAAGACACAAAGTGAGAGAGATCAAATAGCACACTGTTAGTGGTTTGCACCAGTGAACTGCTGTGTAGCTGTGCAGCACAACTTCCCACGACTGTAGAGCAGAGAATGGCTAACAAAACAAATGTGGAGCATTTTATGTTCCACATTAAATAATTTCCTTTGGTAAAACATTCACAGTGTGAAAATTGTAAGGGGTTCAGTACTCAATTTAATGAACCCGTCCATCTTCACGGTCTCACAGAACTTTGTAAATGCCTTCTGCATTTAGCGAGAAGAGCAAGCAATGCCAAATGAAACAGCTACACTGACAGACAGAAGCTGTGGTCGGCCATTTTCTACCCTTTGACCAACCATCAAAGCTGTTGACTATTCAACAGGATGTGTAGTGAGGGAAGAGCTAAAATAAGCTTCAGCAGACAAACTTATTGTGTTATTTTTTACTTGTTCCTGTGCTTATTTAAAGTATAAATCATTTCTGTGCTTCATGTTTTTAACATACAACCATCTACAAACATGCATGTGCAATCTTAAAATATCCTGGTTGCATACTTTTGTTTTGTTTTATTGTTCTTATCATTGGCTTCCAGTCTTTCACTGCACCACAGACTAAAGCAAGGCTGGCTCACCTATTTGCAGAAAATCAGTCAAACTTAACTTAAGATCAAGTTTCAAAATTTTTGCGCATGACAATACCAGTATAGAAACAGTGAACGATAAGTACCTCCCCCTCTGTCTGCAACTACAAATGAACAGCACAAAGCTGCAGAGGACTGTGATGAAAAACGGTCATGACATACTGTGACTGGGTAGGTGCGTTTGTCCGACCCTCCTGAACCCTCAACATACTCCAACATAAGTTGTATTATATTAATAATAATCTTAAAAACAAGTGTCTTATTCCACTTGCCTTTTAAAAAAAAAGGTAAAACATCAGTCAAGCAGAGCCTTCTGAGGCTAAAACGGAGTGAGAAAGGAAGGTCTGTATTGACACCTTAGTTTGAAGCCCAACCACAACAATGCTTAAGTTTCCATGCATCACTTGTTTGTCAGTGGCGACTGTGAATGTGTGTCTATGTGTGTCTGTGTGTGGATGTACAAAGCAAGTTTTTGCTTGTTGTAAACAATATATTGAACCTAATGAAGGCCACAAACCACAACGAACCACCTTGTGTGAAAAATGTTTTGGAGGTATCGGTCTTATACTGTAGATAGATAGGTTGTCTTTCTTATTTCTTTCTCTTTACATCTTTAAAATTGCGGGAAGTCTTAAAGCTGTTTTGTTTATTATATTTGTGGTGTTTTACTGGGCTGCATTATATTGTCAGGTGTTCCTGTTCATGTTATTGTGGGGATGTCAACCACTTTAAATAAAGTGGCCCAGGATTGTTAACTTCTAATCACTTTGTTAATGATTTTATTTGTGGTTTTGTCATGGGTTCACATTGGCTCCCTCTAGATAAAAAATACGTCAGTCAGAAACTTTTAAATCGCCTCCAGGTGAATGTGATACTGTGAGAGTGGCGCTCTGCTGCAGCCTCTCTGAGAAGAAGTGAAGTGAGTACTGAGGACGGACGGTCTAACAGCCCTCCTCTGAACGCTGTGCTCTTCCTGCTGATTTGACTGACAGTCAGCAGTGGGCGGGTCATCATTGATGATGTGGAGCTTCTTAATTGGCTAGCTCGTAAAACATTTAATATGTCCCCTCTATCTCTGTGTATCACTCTGGCAAATGTCTGGATGCATCTTTTCTGCAGAAAAATCAAACTGATAAACAGATCACTGTTTAACTAAGATTGTGCAGACATTTTTTCAGGATTTTCTGTTAGGCCCAAAAACATAGACCTACATATATACAGATATATTATGCATTAATATTCAAAGACTCTTCCTTAAACAGCATCCCGACAAACTGTTCACATTTTTAATTAAGTTGTTTTGCATGTTTTACACACTTGGAATCTAATCAAATCCTAAAGCCGGGAATTGTATGCATTAGCCACAAAGCAACTGGATCTCAGTTTCATTTTTGATATTTAAATCTTACAATACCTAAATGCATAAACTAACACTCCCTTTTGAAAATACATTCATATCGGACATCCATCAGAGGGTTGGAGAGAATAGAGACATAGTTTATACTCGTCAGTGAAGCTCTAAAGATGCTTTTGAGTTGCACTATAGGAAATGTAGTGTTTTTGGAGTTTGACTCATTGTCGGGACAAAGAACCAGGATGTCTTTGCTTCTTTGCTGCTTCAGTTTTGACCACTCTTTTTTTAAGAATTGTATCCATCTCTTGCGAGTTCTCCAACTTTTTGGGAGTGTAATACTTTAATGCTGGAATTCACTTTTAATCTTGTTAATGTGCCATTTCAATGATTGTAACCTTAACAAAGTGTATTTTTTTTGCCTAATTTGAAACTTACCTTAATCATAAAGGGAGGAAATGAAATTAGGCATTCTGGACAGGGATAATAC